>NC_081555.1:12539761-12592261 GCF_963082655.1 Stomoxys calcitrans | reverse complement strand
TTCCTGAGCGTCTAGAGGGCACAATTCCTATCCGATTTGGCTGAAATTGTGCACTACGTGTTTTGCTATGACTTACAACAACTATGTTAAGAATAGTTCTAATCGGTTCATAACCTGATATAGCTGCCATATAAACCTATCTGGGGTATTGACTTCTTGAGCCACTAGAGGGCGCAATTATTATCCGATTTGAATGAAATTTTGCGTGGGGTGTTTTGTTATGACATTCAACAACTGTGCTAAGAATAGTGCAAATCGATCCATAACCTGGTATAGCTGCCATATAAACTGATATGGGATCTGGACTTCTTGAGCCTCTAAAAAGCGCAAGAATTATCCGATTTGGCAGAAATTTTGTACAACGGCTTCTCCCATGACCTTTAACAATGGTATGCTTCGGTTTATAGCCTAATACAGCTCCCCTATGAAACGATTTAACTATTTTACTTCTTCAGCCCCTTAAGTGCGCAATTCTTACTAGATTTGGCTGAAATTTCGCACAATGACTTCTACTATGGTCTTCAATATTTAATATTCTTTTAGCCTTTGTTTGCCTATAAACAGATACCGTGGAAAGAGCTGGACAAATGCGATCCATGTTGGAGGGTAAAAAGATTTGGCCCGGCCGAACTTAGCACGCATTTACTTGTTTTTATATTATTTCATTTTTATTTTATTTTATTTTGTTTTATTTTATTTTATTTTATTTTATTTTATTTTATTTTATTTTATTTTATTTTATTTTATTTTATTTTATTTTATTTTATTTTATTTTATTTTATTTTATTTTATTTTATTTTATTTTGTTTTATTTTATTTTATTTTATTTTATTTTATTTTATTTTATTTTATTTTATTTTATTTTATTTTATTTTATTTTATTTTATGTTATGTTATTTTATTTTATTTTATTTTATTTTATTTTATTTTATTTTATTTTATTTTATTTTATTTTATTTTATTTTATTTTAATTTATTTTATTTTGTTTTATTTTATTTTATTTTAATTTATTTTATTTTATTTTATTTTATTTTATTTTATTTTATTTTATTTTATTTTATTTTATTTTATTTTATGTTATTTTATTTTATTTTATTTTATTTTATTTTATTTTATTTTATTTTATTTTATTTTATTTTATTTTATTTTATGTTATTATATTTTATTTTATTTTTTTTATTTTATTTTATTTTATTTTATTTTATTTTATTTTATTTTATTTTATTTTATTTTATTTTATTTTATTTTATGTTATTATATTTTATTTTATTTTATTTTATTTTATTTTATTTTATTTTATTTTATTTTATTTTATTTTATTTTATTTTATTTTATTTTATTTTATTTTATTTTATTTTATTTTATTTTATTTTATTTTATTTTATTTTATTTTATTTTATTTTATTTTATTTTATTTTATTTTATTTTATTTTATTTTATTTTATTTTATTTCATTTTATTTTATTTTATTTTATTTTATTTTATTTTATTTTATTTTATTTTATTTTATTTTATTTTATTTTATTTTACTTTACTTCATTTTATTTCATTTCATTCTATTTTATTTTATTTTTATATTTTTTTTTCTTGAATATGCCTCCTTATTTTCTTCTTTTGGTTGGTTTTCCTTTCAACTGACCCCATACACCTAAATCCAATAAAAATTTCCACAAAAAATTAAAGGCAACATATTTGTAAATGTTGAACTGTGAATTTTATTGTTGTCATAAAATCCCTACACACGAGGCAAGCTCTTATTCCTTGGGGCGCCTTCAGCGTTTGGCCACTGTCTGTGGCATTCATTTAGGGGTTTATAATTTTACGACTTGCTTTCAATCCAATTGTATAAGGAAACATATTTTCTCCGAAATATCTACACACTTACGCTCATGCTCATATTTTTCAAAATACATGTTCTGGGTGGAGGGATATTTTTTCTTCTTTGCCACATAATTTCCTTGCTTTTGATTTGCTTCTTCGGAGGCAGTAACCTACCACATTTTGTTGATATTTTTATGGGCAAATCAATATCGATATTCTTGTTAAATTGTAAATGACCATAGCAAATAATTTTATGTCTTACACACCTCGTAAAAGGGATTTCTTAATGGCAAGGCCAACCTTGCATGCATTACAGAAGCTGCCTTAGATATTCACCAAGAAAAGGAGCAAAGATTTTTTGCTTGTAATGGGGCTAGTGTTATGGCATTTTCTATGTCGACCAGTCATGCTCTTTGCCACTTAAAAATTTGAATTTTAAAAGAAAATGCTAGGTATTTGGGAATATGTTTTCAAGTTTTATCAGGCGGTAACATGTGTCTTTATTAAATAAGACTTTTCCAAGAGGAAAAAAATTTTCAAATCATTGCTAATGTGGGTGTTTTTTTTTTTTTGTTAAGTGGCAAACACTCCATACGAGTACCATCTATGATTAGCATATTTTTTTGTTGTTTTTGGGGTTTGTTACATTTTCTAAGATAAATTTAGAATAAATTCTTATATTTTTAAATGGCAGTACATTGCCCCTATTTCAGGTTGTCATATGGACCTTTAATATATTTATACATGTGTATATATGTGGTGGCTATAATTAGCTTAAAAATTGCTTAAATATTCTTTGAGAAAAACGGAAAACAAAAATGAAAACTGAGCAAAAACTTTTGGCATTCCCCAAGTAAAGCGTTAATGAATTCCCTCAACATAATTGGGAAAAATATACCCCTAAAAATATACTTTATATTTACCTTAGAATAATTTGTTTATAACTGCCTTGAAGGCATGATGCGTAGAAACTACATTCTCAAGGATATCTTAAAAATAAAATTCCAAAGGAGGCAAAAGCAAAGACCGCAATGGTAGAGATTCAAAAACAGCATACAACCTCACAATGAAAAAGGGGGGCAAAAAAAAAACGATCAAAAAGCTACTTAAATGTATTTTTTCATACCGCAAAAATATGCAAAACACCGTCAATAACAAGTAAAATGGCATTGAGTTCGGTCGAGCCGAACTTTAGATACCCACCACCTAAGACATGTATCTGATTTCGTCGAAAGTAAAAGCGTGTTATGTTCGGCCGGATCGTATCTGGGGAACCCAGCACCATGGATTCTGCTAAAATATGGGAGCTATATCAGTTTATGGACTGATTTGGTTGTTGAGAGTTATAACAGAACACAATGAGCAAAATTTCAGACAATTGGATAAAAATGGCGGCTTCCAGGGGCTCAAGAAGTCAAATTAGGTTATAGACCGATTTGGGCCGTACTTGGCACAGTTGTTGGGACGCATAACACAAAATTTCAGCCAAATGCAATCGCGGCTTGTAAAGGCTCAAGAAGTCAAATCGGGCGATCGGTTTATATGGGGGCTATATCACATTCCTGACCGATTTAGACAGTACTTGGCACAGTTGTTAGATGTAATAACAGAACATTATGTGCAAAATTTCAGCCAAATCGGATGAAATTTAAGGCTTCCGGGGGCTCAAGAAGTCTAATCGGGAGATCGGTTTATATGGAAGCTATATCAGGTTATAGACCGATTCCGACCGTACTTAGTTCAGTTGTTAAAAGTCATAACAGAACACTATGTTCAAAATTTCAGCCAATTCGGACAAAAATTGAGGCTCCCAGGGGCTCAAGAAATCTAGTCAGGAGATCGGCTTATATGGGAGCTATATCAGGATGTAGACCGACTCGAACTGCACTTGACACAGTTGTTAGAAGTCATAACAGTACACTATGTTCAAAATTTCAGCCAAACCGGATAGAAACTGCGGCTTCTAGGGGCTCATGAAGTCAAATCGGAAGATCGGTTTATATGGGAGCTATATCTAAATCTGAACCGATATGGCCCATTTGCAATCCAGCTACATCAATATTAATCGAGCTACATCAATATTAAGTATCTGAGCAAAATTTCAAGTGGCTAGCTTTATGCGTTCGACCGCTATCATAATTTCGACAGAGCGACGGACGGACATGGCTAGTTCGACTCAGAATGTCGAGACGATCACAAATATATATACTTTATGGCGTCCTAGATCAATATTTCGAGGTGTTACAAACGGAATGACTAGATTAGTATACCTCCATTATATGGTGGAGAGTATTAAAACACCTGTCATGGAGAAACACCACCTTCAAAATTTCTGGCAAATCGAGTGATAATTGCGCCCTCCAAAGGCTCTAAAAATCAAACAGGGACGTCGAATTATATGGCAGCTATGCCAGGGGTATATTCCGATTTAGACCATACTTGGCACAGTTGTTGGAAGTCAAAATAAAACAATTCATGCAAAATTTCGGCCAAATCGGATAAGAATTGCGCCCTTTAGAAGCTTAAGAATCGGGTGATAAATATGGTTTTTATAGGCTAATGACCCTAAATCGGGACAACGGTATATATGATAGCTATAACCAAATATAGTCTGAACTTGATCATACTTAGTACAGATGTCATGGGGCCTAACACAACTCGGCGTGTCGATTTTCAGCGTAATGGGGTGAAAAGTAAAGTTTTTGTGGACCCAAAACCCTTAATCGGGACAATGGTATATATGGCAGCTGTATCTGAATATAGTCCAATCTTGGTCATACTTAGAAAGGATGTCTAGGGGCCTAACAAAACTTGCTGTACCAAATTTCAGGGCAGTCGGGTAATAAATGGGGCTTTTATGGGCCCAAGTCCCTAAATCGGGTCATCAGTATATATGGTAGCTATATCCAAATATAGCCCGAATTAGACCATACTCGGTACAGATGTCAAAGGGCCGTACACAACTCGCTGTGCCGAGTTTCAGCTTAATAGGGTGAGAGGTATGGCTTTTATGGGCCCAAGACCCTAAATCGGGAGATTGGTATATATGGCAGCTATATCCAAATATAGTCCGAATTTGACCATACCCGGCACAAATGTCGAAGGGCCTAACAAAACTCTCTGTGCCGAGTTTCAGCTTAATAGGGTGAGAGGTATGGCTTTTATGGGCCCAAGACCCTAAATCGGGTCATCAATATATATGGCAGCTATGTCCAAATATAGCCCGAATTAGACCATACCCTGTACAAATGTCGAAGGGCCTAACAAAACTCTCTGTGCCGAGTTTCAGCTTAATAGAGTGATAGGTATGGCTTTTATGGGCCCAAGATCCTAAATCGGGTAATCAATGTATATGGCAGCTATATCCAAATATAGTCCGGATTTGATTTGACGAATGGGCCCAAGACCCTAAATCAGGAGATCGCTATATACGACAACAATACCCAAATTAAGGCCAAGCTAGCTCTTATTAAACAGGGATATTGAAGGGTTAAATTAAGCACACTTTGACAATTTTCAATAAAATCGAAAAATAAATGCGGCTTGAATGGGCTCAAGACCTTAAATAGGAAGATCGGCCTATATGGGTGATATACCAAGATATAGTGCGATATTGCCAACATTCGAATTTAACCTGTCTATGGTGAAAATATGCATCTTTGCAAAGTTTCAGCTCAATAACTTAAAGTTTTAAGATTGTAAGGCGAATTCAGCAGACAGAAAGACCGACAAGTCTAGATCGTCTTAGCATTCAACGAAGATCCAATATATATCCAACGGGAAAAGGGATAGGTCCCAAACCTGTCACGGGATAGGTGGTCTGGTGATAGGGACCGGTCTCAGGTCTCATCCCGTTACAACAAAAAAAGCTATCACTTTTACAAAGGTTTGTCGCTCGAGGTGACGAATTGCCACCATTCTAACATCGTAGGGTCCTGGGACAGTTCGAAAAGGATAAGTGAACTTTGCAAGTATTTTTAAATATATAGCAGTTTTTAACAATAATTAAGCGATTAAAAAAAATAATTAGGAATTATAAGTTATGACAATTGAAACTTTTCATTCTGTAGGATATGTCCTGTGCCAGGTAACTAACTCTCCAGTTTAGGACCGGTATATTTGGGGCAATTGACTACATATTTCCCGTAGGGTATATACATATATTTTGTTATAGGGTCGGAAATGTGTATTTCGATGCGTTGCAAACGGAATGGCAAACTGATTATACCCCCGCCCGTTGGTGCTGTATATTGTAAAATATACGCTGGTACACATAAACATTGCGCCTGAAGGTATGCCACATTTTTGATGTTTTCTGCAACTTGGCCAAATATGCTTTACCGAAGCGACGCAATATTGTTATCAACACAACAAGAACAAAAACAACAACTTTTCGCAATTCACAATGTCATCATCACTTTTCTCTTATTTTGATGCTTAAAAAGTTTTTGTTGTGTGAAATAATGGAAAAATAATGATGTTTTGAAATAAAATTGCGTAATATAACCCAAAGTTTGGTGTAAGAAAGAGAAAAAAGAAACAATAAAAGGATTCTCCAGAAAAATGATTATTTGGGAATAGTTGTCAATATAGTGAAAGTTTTGATAAGGAAGTCAATTTGGTTTCATTACAGGATAATTTTTTTTAAAGAGTTAGTCGGTAAATATTGTGTTGCCCAAAAAGTAATTGCGGATTTTGTAAAAGAAATTAAAGGCATTTTTAATAAAACTGAGAATGAACTTTAATCAAATATACTTTTTTTACACTTTTTTTCTAAAGCAAGCTAAAAGTAACAGCTGATAACTGACAGAAGAAAGAATGCAATTACAGAGTCACAAGCTGTGAAAAAATTTGTCAACGCCGACTATATGAAAAATCCGCACTTACTTTTTGGGC
The DNA here is from genome assembly GCF_963082655.1 of Stomoxys calcitrans. Classification (NCBI taxonomy): domain Eukaryota; kingdom Metazoa; phylum Arthropoda; class Insecta; order Diptera; family Muscidae; genus Stomoxys; species Stomoxys calcitrans. Next base: position 12,585,543 of record NC_081555.1, on the reverse strand, counting down.
AACTCAATATTTTTTAGCTTTATTTTTTTTATGGATTTTCAACAAAAAGAAAGTTGAGCTTAGAATTGTTTGGGAGTGAGCTTAGAAACTCCTTTCACATTTTATTACAGATTTTAACTGTAATCTAATGTTTTCACTTAAAAATTCTATATTTTTTAGAGCTTGAGCTTGGGGACACAATTTTTAAATGTTTTTGGATTTTTAGTATGACCTTGTATTTTTTTTTTAGTTTTCTTGCTTGGAGGTTTTATTATGCGCAGTTAATTTTTTTTAATTTTTCCTCTCACTTCACTTTTTCTACTCTATAAAATTTAAAGTCTTTTTACTATTGCAAGCTGTGCTTTGTGTGATTTACTTTTCCATATTAATTCCACCGCAAGCGTTTGTTGTACAAAGAGATTTATGACTTCAAAACAGACTTAACCATGACTTTATTCTTTGTTTTCTTTGTTTGTTTTTCTGCCCCAAAGGCTTTTTTCCATTTCAAATCAAACGATTGTACATATCTTTGGTATCTTAATCCATTATATTTTGAGTTTTATAAACCACACAAAAACTTTGGTTTTTGTTTTTGTCTTTGTCAGGGACTTAATTTTCAAAAGAAAATTAAGAGGCTTTCGCTTAGAAATACCATGAATCGTGAACTCATTAGCTGTTGCTAAGAAACAAGAACTTATTTGCAGGTATTAATTTTTAAGAAGTACATATAAAACTTTTCTTAGTTGCTGAAATGTCTATCTTAATGTTTTAAGTCAATAATGAATGAATGGGGTTGGGGAGGAATTTAAATATGCCGACTTATGAATACAGTGAAGAGCAAACTTGCATGGTCTTTTATAAAAATAACTTTTATACTTTAGTTCTGAGAGGAATATAAGAAGATGCAAACTTGAATGAAATGATTCCTGAAGGTGCTCAAATCGAAAAAAAATCGAAAATTTGGATTATATGGGAGCTATTGGGTTGCCCAAAAAGTAATTGCGGATTTTTCATATAGTCTGTGTTGACAATTTTTTTCACAGCTTGTGACTCTGTAATTGCATTCTTTCTTCTGTCAGTTATCAGCTGTTACTTTTAGCTTGCTTTAGAAAAAAAATATAAAAAAGTATATTTGATTAAAGTTCATTCTAAGTTTTATTAAAAATGCATTTACTTTCTTTTAAAAAATCCGCAATTACTTTTTGGGCAACGCAATAGGTATAAGACCCATTTTGATCATATTTGGTATAGATGTTTGGAAGTTGAGCCCTCTGGAGCCTCAATCGGGAGATCGGTTTAGTAAAATCTGCCGCATGAATTCATATCGGAAGATGAGATTATAGGGGACTTATTTTTGGTTCTTAGGTGGGTATGCCTCTAGCGACATGTAAGCTAAGTTTTCAGGACCAGTCCCGAAAGACAACGAATGATAGATGGCCACAAAGAGGGGGCTGTGAGTATTCCAAAATTATGTGGCCTAATCTAGACTTGAAGACGTCCACTGCTTCTCTCATTGGCTATAACAGACGTCTCAATCATTGTGTCCGTCATGACAGGTCACTGTCTAATCGAAAAAACATGCTGACAGACTGATGGTTACCAGCAACGACTTTTGCAGAAGCTGTAGGGACATCGAGGAAGAAGAGACTATAGAACACCTACTGTATGTGTGTCCCGCACCGGCAGTCAGAAGGAGTTCCACTTAAGGTTCTCATTTCTTTGAGAACCTGTCCGATTTAGCGGATGTGAACATTCGCAAGTTATTGGGTTTTTTAAAGTGATCTGGATGGTTCAACGGTAGGAACTAGAAGGCATCTTCCCTCTTCTGTACCTGTGATATCACAATGGACGCAAACGTTTAAGTGAGTCTGATGGCAGACTGCCACTTAAACTTAACCTAACCTAGGCTTTACTCGGTACAGATGTCAAGGGGTCTTTTCCGATACCATTTTTAAATTAATAAAGTGAAATCGGGTAATACATGTGTGGCTTAAGGGGCCAAGGCCCCAATCGGGAGATTGGTACAATATATATGGCAGCTTTATGAAAATATAGTCCGATCTAGAGCATACTCGGTCAGAGGGCCTAACACAGCTCGCCGTGTCGAATTTCAGTGAAATTGGGCTACGAATGGTCCTTTTATGGCCCCTGAACTTAAAATCTAAAGATCGGTCTATATGGTGGATATTTCTAAATATAGACCTATCTGGACCATAGCCGGCACGGGTGTCAAAGGGCGTAGCACAGCTCGCCGTCTGATATTTAAGCAAAATCGGGACATAAATGCGTTTATTATGGACCCATGACCTTAAATCGGATGACTGCTCCATATATAATCTATATCTATCTATCTTAATATAGTCCGATATCGAGCATACCGGGTATGGATGTCGAGGGGTCTAAAGCAGCTCGCTGTGCCAAATTTCAGCGAAATCGGATTATCAATGTGCCTTTTATAGGCACAAGACCTTAAATCAGGAGATCGTCTTATATGGCGTTTATATCCAAATATAGTCCGATCTCGACCGAAGGCGTTACGAATCTCGGGGGGCAGCATCTCGCTAATAAGAATAACGCCTTTTACAGGCTCAAGACCTTAAATCTGGAGATCGATGTATATGATAGCTATATCCAAATAAAATTCGATCGTTGTCACATTTTCATGTAGAGGTGGCGATCCTCGTCAAGCTCTTGAAGGTGAGCAAGCTCGTTCGGTCCAACGGACCGATCGCCGTGGGAACAGGGTGGCCCTTGGTTATTTGAAGACGCCAATAACGCGCCTTGGCATATCGAGCATAATAGGCACTCAGTATTTGTGCAAGAGACGGTGCCGCCCGGCCTCTCACTGAGACTTTCCGCTCGATACCGCTGATTGTCCGCGACTGCCATTGCAGCTACTCCGTATCGAAAATTCCACTATCCGCAACCTGTGGACGCGCCAGGTATCTCGAAGCTTAGCTTCTGGTGACAGCAATGAACACCGCACAGTTTGGATCTCAGCCAGTGTGGTGCTCGCAACTATCCCCTGCCGGGAAAATCCGATCGTGGTAATATTCAGTGCAAAGGTTGAGAGTATTCGTATGAAGCGCTGTGGCAAATTTTAGTGAAACCGGGTAATAAAGGAGCCTTTTATGGATCCAAGAACTTAAATCGGAATATTGGTCTATTTATGGAATCTGTATTCAAATATAGACCGATCCGAACCATAAAGCGTGCGAATGCGGGTGGTCTAATACAACTCACTGCGCCAAATTTAACCGAAATCGGATTATAAATGCCTCCAGGATCTTATGTCAGGAAATCGGTCTATATGACAGCTCTATCTACCTACCTATAACCGACCGAGACCTTAGTAGGCGTGGATGTCAAAGGTTCCAGCACAGCTCACTGTGCGAAATTTCAGCACAGTCGTGTAATAAAGCCGTCCTTTGGCTTAAGTCAGGGTTTCACACTGACAGAACATGGCGCCTTTAATGTTTTTCTGCATCAAAGGACCCGCAAAACTGCACTTTATAGGGCGAAACTCCGATTTCCCTGAAATTTGGTATGTAGATGTGGGTTCACCCCAGGAATACGAATCTGAAGTCATTTTTTGGGTCAAAGGCCCTTGACCCCCTAGGGATGAACAACTCTTCTTGAATAAGAAGTACTCCAATCTAGCCAATATGCATTTCAAACGAAACGTATTAACGAGTAGATTAGAAATGTTGACAAAAATATCTAAAAATTGGACCCGGGAAGGACCTTTAATTTTGAACCCCCTAACCTAGGCAATATGGGTATCAAATGAAAACGATTGGGGAGTAGATTACTAATATGGTAGAGTAGGTTACATATGATAATGAAAAAAGTAAAAAGGCATAAAGTTCGGCCGGGCCTTACTTTGCCCAGTACGGTCCAAATCGGTCTATAACCTGATATAGCACCCATAAAAACCGATCTGGCGATTAGACTTCTTCAGCCCCTGAATGCCACAATTATTGTCCGTTGCCTTGTGGTTGTACATATTCAGTATGCTGGGGTCACGTCGGAGCCACTGGGGTCTGGAGCCTCTGGGACTTAGGTTTTAGCCTGACAATGGTGAGGTTCCTTCGGGAGTAACTTGCAACCTGGTTTTGTGAACCATACATTGAAGGCAGTTATTCAACTGGCACTCATATGTAGAATACTGCATACGGGGGCGTTGCACAGTGGGAGAAAATCGAAAAAAAAAACTAGACAAAAATATGCAGTGTGAGAACGGGTAGAGATATCTTTCAGAAATTTGGAATAGTTAGAGATGAGTGCTAGCGAGATCGTGTGTGAGGCCCTAGGTTCTCCAGGCGCCTTTTGGCAGGCCCCTAAAGTTGGTTACCTCAGAATTTCGAAAATTTGTTGCGGCTGCCTTTGTGGTCTGCTTTGCCTATTTTTTTTGGTAGATAGTGCTCAAAAATATTCGACTTTAAATTTTTTTTTTGCAATTTTGACCAAGACTTTCTTCGTATCTTGCAACTTACGAAGGCAATCATGGTTCGATTTTCATTTTTATGCATGATGTGGATTCGTTGCAAAATTTACAATGATTTTGCGGCAAAAAGTGTGCACATCTGATAACTTGGTTAGACGTTATGCAGTTTGGAGACAAAAAAAATGTGAAAAGTGTGTTTTTTGTTTGAAAATTACTTGCGTGGGCTTGACTCGCATGTTCTTAAGCGTATCTCAAATATTTGATATACATGTTTACATGTCTTAGCCTTGATAAAAACAAGACCTTGACACACTCTAAAAGTTTTCTAATTTGAATTTTTGTTTTCGCAGACTATAAAAAGATTTTTTGATTTGTTTTAGGTCAAAGTTATTTTCATGTATTATTCTGGCAATAAAAGTAAACTAAGGGCAAATTCTTGTTTATACTAAACTTTCACATACACACTTGAGAGGATGACACCATAGGCTATGTGACAAGTTCATGTTGAAAATAAAAATTAACAAAAGTTTTTTGGGGGGAATATGTTTCACATTTACGTTGGCAATAAAGTGACATCGCACAAAGCTTCAAAAGCACAGAAAAAACTATTTTTGGGAGAAAAACACGATATATAAACGGAAATTCCGCCAGGCTGAATTGGGTTTTTTATAGGAAAACTTCAATTCAGCCTGGCTGTATTGGGTTTTCTATAGGAAAACTTCAATTCAGCCTGGCTGAATTGGGTTTTCTATAGGAAAACTTCAATTCAGCCTGGCTGAATTGGGTTTTCTGTAGGCTGAATTGGGTTTTCTTTGGGAAAACTTCAATTCAGCCTGGCTGAATTGGGTTTTCTTTAGGAAAACTTCAATTCAGCCTGGCTGAATTGGGTTTTCTTTGGGAAAACTTCAATTCAGCCTGGCTGAATTGGGTTTTCTTTGGGAAAACTTCAATTCAGCCTGGCTGAATTGGGTTTTCTTTGGGAAAACTTCAATTCAGCCTGGCTGAATTGGGTTTTCTTTGGGAAAACTTCAATTCAGCCTGGCTGAATTGGGTTTTCTTTGGGAAAACTTCAATTCAGCCTGGCTGAATTGGGTTTTCTTTGGGAAAACTTCAATTCAGCCTGGCTGAATTGGGTTTTCTTTGGGAAAACTTCAATTCAGCCTGGCTGAATTGGGTTTTCTTTGGGAAAACTTCAATTCAGCCTGGCTGAATTGGGTTTTCTTTGGGAAAACTTCAATTCAGCCTGGCTGAATTGGGTTTTCTTTGGGAAAACTTCAATTCAGCCTGGCTGAATTGGGTTTTCTTTGGGAAAACTTCAATTCAGCCTGGCTGAATTGGGTTTTCTATAGGAAAACTTCAATTCAGCCTGGCGGAATTGGGTTTTCTATAGGAAAACTTCAATTCAGCCTGGCTGAATTGGGGTTTCTATAGGAGAACTTCAATTCAGCCTGGCTGAATTGGGGTTTCTATAGGAAAACTTCAATTCAGCCTGGCTGAATTGGGTTTTCTATAGAAAAAATCTTTAAATTTTTGTTAAAATCCCCCAAAATATCGATTATTTTTATTTTTACTTTCCTTTTTTCTACACCCCTCTCCATTCTCCTTATGCTAATGCCAGTAAACCAAAAACGCTCTTCAGCATACTCAGACACTCCGAAACTGAAATGCTTGATGACAAACAAAATGAACAGTTAAAATGTCATTACATTAATTGAATGCCATTTGCAGTAAGTCATAATAAAGTCATTCATGGTGGGTGGTTAGAATGGGGCGGCCGCTTCATTGTGTCAGTAGCTACTGTCACAGACAGTTGACTATTGGTGCTTTGTTACATTGTGTAAGCTAAGGGCCTATCATGTAAGAGTGTCTGGTCACTTGCTTAGAATGACAGCTCGAGTTTATTACAGACTGTAGCAATTTCTGTAAGGACATTAAATGGCTGGCAGCAATGCCAAACATCAAAAAGTGCGACATCGAAATCTGAAGCATGTCTGCTGGCAAATAAATAGAAAAATGGAAAAAAACGAGACATTTCTATTTATATATAAAAAAAAAACTGCCGCGTTTGTAGTTAAGACATTTTGAGTTGGTGGACAAAAGTTAAAGTTTAAGGAATTTAAGAGCTTAAAGATTTGTTATTTCACTAAAAGTTGAGATTTGGGGGTTGTAAAATAACCAAAAAATTTTAAGTAAATATGATTTTTTAAAGTTTTAAAAAACCTGGAATACAGATAACTAAAATATTCTCAAAATAATGATTAGGCTAGGTTAGATTAGGTAAGGTTGAAAAGTGGGTGCGGATATTAGACCATCCCATACCACAATGGACATACACCTAAGTCAGTAATCGGCCTTAAAAATAGTAATACCCTAAAGGTAACCTCGAAAAAGAAAATCTGTTTTCCATACCACGCCCCTAAGTTTGTTTATGGGGCGTGGTATGGAACACAATTAGGGATTTTGTAAGTAGCACGAAATTCCGGACTTAGATTTTCTTTTACGAGGTTACCTTTTTGGGGTATTACTTTTTTTAGGGATAAATTTTAAAAAAATCGATGTTTTGTGAATAACCGATTTCATAGCCTTTAATTATATTTTCTATTTTATTTTTAGTATTTTTTTTCATCTAATTTATCCTTTTGCCTTTTTAAAGCCTTAATCATTTATTTAATATTAGATATATATATATACGGCTCTGTGGCTATTCTATACGAGCGAAAGAAGTTTGCCAAGTTATTAAGAATTTTCATGACAACTGTTGACAAAGACATAAAAATGTATTTAATAGATACTAAAAACAAAGTTTCATTTGAATTGGTTTCATCAAGGCATCCCAAAGTGTCATCAATTGCTAATGGCCCAGTTTTGTAATTTTCATGCCAACGAAGATCAAAGTTGGGGATAAAGTTCAACACAAAAGTTAAGAAAAATAATATGGCAATAAAAAAAAGAGGGTTGGCATTCAATTGTGGCAAGAGGTTCACAAGGAATTCCTTGAAAATAGTCATAGCAAAAAAAAAACAGCTTTAATGCTGGAAGTGAAACGATTATGATATCAGTCTAGAGTCGGATGGTTCCGACTTTATAATACCCTACACCAACCCTATAAATTTAAAGTGGGAGCTATCTATCTAAACCAGTAATATAAAGAGTCACAAGAAAATTCTTTCTGCCAAATTTCGAGAGAATCGGTTAACAAATGAGCTTTTTATTGCAATATTTCTCAAAATCGGACGAACATATACATGCGAGCTATATCTAAATCAGAACCGATTTCTATGAAATTCACCAGTAATCGTTGGAGTCAGAAGAAAATTCTTTCTGCCAAATTTCGAGAGAATTGGTTAACAAATGAGCTTTTTATTGCAATATTTCTCAAAATCGGACAAACATATATATGGGAGCTATATCTAAATCTGAACCGATTTCAACCAAACTTTATAGATATTGTGGAAGTCGTAGAGGAAAGCGTTGTACAAAATTTTGGGAAGATTGGTCAATAAATGCGCTTGCAGTGTTTCTAGAAATACAAATCGGGCGATATATATGTATGGCAGCTATATCTATATCTGATTCGATTTCAATGAAATTCTCCAGTAATATCGAGAGTCATTAGAAAATTCTTCCCGCCAAATTTCGAGAGATTCGGTTAACAAATGACCATTTTATTGCATTATTACTGCAAATCGGACGAACATATATATGGGAGCTATATCCAAATCTGAACCGATTTCTATAAAATTCACCAGTAATGTCGAGAGTCATTAGAAAATTCATCCTGCCAAATTACGAGAGAATCGGTTAACAAATGACCATTTTATTGCTTTATTACTGCAAATCGGACGAACATATATGTGGGAGCTTTATCCAAATCTAAACCGATTTCTATAAAATTCACCAGTAACGTCGAGAGTCATTAGAAAATTCTTCCTGTCAAATTTCGAGAGAATCGGTTAACAAATGACCATTTTATTGCATTATTACTGCAAATCGGACGAACATATATGTGGGAGCTATATCCAAATCTGAACCGATTTCTAGCAAATTCACCAGTAATGTCAAGAGTCATAAAAGAATTCTTCCTGCCAAATTTCGAGAGCTTCAGTTAACAAATGACCATTTTATTGCATTATTACTGCAAATCGGACGAACATATATAAATGAGAGCTATATCCAAATCGGAACCGATTTCTCTCAAATTCGCCAAGAGTCATAAAATAATTCTTCCTGCCAAATTTCGAGAGCTTCGGTTAACAAATGACCATTTTATTGCATTATTACTGCAAATCGGACGAACATATATATGGGAGCTATATCCAAATCGGAACCGATTTCTCTTAAATTCGCAAGTAATGTCAAGAGTCATTGGATAATTCTTCCTGCTAAATTTCGAGAGATTCGGTTAACAAATTACCATTTTATTGCATTATTACTGCAAATCGGACGAACATATATATGAGAGCTTTATCCAAATCTGAACCGATTTTTTCCAATTTCAATAGGCTTTGTCGCTAGGCCGAAAAACATGCCCGTACCAAATTTGAAGACGATTGGTTGAAAATTGCGACCTGTAGTTTGTACACAAATTAACATGGACAGATGAACAGACAGACGGACAGAGGGATCGTATTTGTCGGGTTCTTTGCCCGGTATCTCTTTTAAGCAAACAAATGATAGTGGATAAGAATCGCTAGGCTATTGGAGCTATAGCTAGTTATGATCCGATTCGGATCGTAATTGAATTGATCGTTGGGTACCATAGTAGAAGTCATTTTGTAAAATTTCAGCCAATTCGGACAAGAATTGCGCGCTTTAGTAGCTCAAGAACTAAAATCGGGAGATCGGTTTATATGGGATCTGTAATCGGCTGTTTACCGATTCAGACTATATTTGACACGTATATTGAAGGATAAGCCGTAGTACTAATGGGTTTATAGTGGCAGCTATATCAGGTTATGGACCGATTTGAACCATACCCAGCACTCATAAAAAAGAAAAAAAAAAAAAAAAGTTGTTGGAAGTCGCAACAAAACATGTCATGCAAAATTACAGCCAAATCGAATAAGAATTACGCCCTCTAGAGGCTCAAGAAATCAAGATCACTGATGGGGTTTATAGTGGCAGCTATATCAGGTTATGCACCGATTTGAATCATAAGTAGCGCAGTTGTTGAAAGTCATAACAAAACACATGATACAAAATTTTAGCCATCTCGGATAAGAATTGCGCCCTCTAGAGGCTGAAGAATTCAAGATCCCAGATGGCCTTATATGGCAACTATATGAGGTTATGCACCGATTTGAATCATAAGTAGCGCAGTTGTTGGAAGTCGCAACAAAATATGCCATGTAAAATTACACCCAAATCGAATAAGAATTGCGCCCTCTAGAGGCTAAAGAAGTCAAGATCACTGATGGGGTTTATAGTGGCAGCTATATCAGGTTATGCACCGATTTGAATCATAAGTAGCGCAGTTGTTGGAAGTCGCAACAAAACTCATCATGCAATATTTCAGTCAAATCGGATAAGAATTGCGCCCTCTAGGGGCTCAAGTCAAGATCCAAGATCGGTTTATATGGCAGCTATATCAAAACATGGACCGAAATAGCCCATTTACAATTCCAACCGACCTACACTAATAAGAAGTACATGTGCAAATTTTCAAGCGCCTAGCTTTACTTCCTTGAATGTTAGCATGCTTTCGACGGATGGACGGACAAAAAGACGGACGGACAAGGCTAGCTCGACTTTAAATGTCATGACGATCAAGAGAATATGTACTTTATGGGGCCTTAGACGAATATATCGAGAAGCCTAAATTGGCAGATCCAAATATGGCCCGATCTGTGTTGTATTTGTTTCGGATATCGGGTAATCTCGTTCACCTTACTGTTTCAGGTTAGAATAGGTAGGTTAAGTTGAATGGGTTGCCCACCGTGAGTTGACTCGGAGGCCAGTTTGACCCATTGTGATACCCTAGAAAGAAAGAGAAGAGAAGGAAGATGTGAACCATGTCCACAGCTTATAAACAAATAATAAAAAACAGGAGAAAAAGAGAACCAGTGTGGCGTACTCATGCATTCATACCATAGAATCAATGTTACTTGTAGCGTACTCATATCATGGAATCAATGTCACAACCAACATGAATGGTTCCAACAAAGAGAGTTTCAAAGTACACTAAGCAACTCCCAACATAAGTTAATGCCCAATCTCTAGCTATGCATAAACAGCAATATGAAAATGCTTCATCATGGTTGCCGGTGAACTCTTTTTTTTTCACTGTCACGGCCGCTAAACTCTTTGTGCTGATATTTCTACAATTCTTATGCACTTTTCGGAAGAATGCAAAGGCATTGACCTTATAAAGAAATAGACTTCATAAATGCACTAGATGCGTATTTTGTACACAATTAAGATGTAAGAGATATTTGTATGTATTAGTCGTAAGTGTATTGAAAATATTGATTTTGGGGAACCATCGAAAGACGCCGGCAATGCCGATCATTTAGTATAAATTCGATGGCATTCCTCCAAAGAGACATTCAATAAAACAATGTCATCAGGCACATATCTGCCTGCTCTAAAAAAAGTCTTTATTTATTTACTACACCAGAGCGGTGGGTGAAACATCCTTCGCTACACTAGCACGAATGTGCCTTCTCTCGAGCATATGGCAACACCCGTTGGAACCATCCCGACGTGTCTATAAATCTCAGCAAACTTTCCACAGGTACGTTTGCAAGATCAGCCAGATCGCAGAAGATCCGTTTCCCCAGAAAGGAAAGCCTGCGTCCCTGTAGACTCTAACTTGAACATAGCAAATGCTCGATAGTCTCCTCCTCATCCTCTTCAGGCAGCTCCTGCAGAAGTGATTGTGGGGTTTTCCGATGCGTGCCACCATGCGACCTTTAGCACAATGTCCGTTTATGACCCCTGTTAAGGTACTCATCGACCTCTTATAAAATGTCCGTAACTCCTTCGTCCTCCTCTGATGGATGACAGGCCAGAGTTCGGCAACCATCCGCCGAGTCTCGTTTATTACCCCTGTTAAGGTACCCATCGACCTTTTATCTAACGCCAGCAACTCCTTCGTCCTCCTCTGATTGATGACAGGCCAGAGTCCGGCAATCATCCGCCGACCTTTTATCTAACGCCAGCAACTCCTTCGTCCTCCTCTGATTGATGACAGGCCAGTGTCCGGTAATCCTCCGCCGTGTCACATCTTGCCACCTACCTCGCTCTGGGCATCTCTTGTACTGTGTTTAGTGACTGGACAAATGGCACGTAGGCAAGACCGGTGATTGGTTCTGCCGCAGCAAACGATCCTCTCCTGGCGCATTCATCTGCCCCTTCTTCCTTGGAATCCCATAATATCCGGCAATCCATGTCAGTGCCACATCGTGGACTCGGAACTTATACAGCCTATCTCAAATTTCAACGAAAACTGAAAATGGGGGCTTTTATGGTCTTCAGACCCGAAATCGGCAGATCGAATTGTATGACAGATGTATGAAAACATTGACGCATCTGCCTCATATACGATTATTAGACGGCGTGCCGTACAGCTATACTACTTCAAAGAGAAGTTTGAACATGGCACGCTACCTCACAAATGTGGCCAGCATTGTTAAGGGGATAACCACTGCTGGAGATGTTTCTGATCTTCACGCCGGGATTTCGGCATTATAGGTGCACTTGTTAACCTCTGCGCCATGGTGACTTCCTGATGTTAATATCTTAATTTTTAAAGACTGATGCATGATTACAACTGACGGACGAAAGGACGGACATCGTTCAATCGTCAAATCGTAGAATACGTATGCTATTGTGAGTCGGAAATGGATATTTCCATGTGTTGCATATTGGAATGACCACCCTATCCTATGGCGTTGGTTATAAAAAACACTCAACCACAAATGAAAGCCTAGAGCATGTATCTACTTCCGAGTAAACTAGCATAAATCAATTTGAGTTTTATGCTTATGCATTTTCTTGCTATGCAAATGCAAGAAAATGTATTCTTCTAAAACACTGCTTTCGCTTCAAAGCCTTTGTTTGGGGAAAACTTAAAATGGATTTGTGTTGCATATTTGCAGGCGTACAATTTTGCTTTGCTCGTATTTTTTGTCTGACGTATACACAAACATATTGCCGGCAAAAATCAATAGTCATCATTTAGAGTGCAACGTGACTGTGGCTGCTGTATCTCCTTTGGCAATCTATTATATCTGGAATAAAGCAAAACATGGTTGGAACACAAAGCATGATTTTTAGCCAAATTAAAGTTTGCTTTGTTTTTGTGTTGTCTCTAAATCTCTCTCTAAGAAAAGCAAATTAAGGAAAAACTTTCTAATACCGACTAAGAATAAACCATTTGAAATATTTGAGGAATTTAAAACAGCTTACATACTTTTAAGAAAATTAACTTCATATACATTTATTGAGCCTCATTTTAATTTAGTAACTATTTATTCCTCCCTTATTCCAATATGAAGAAGTTAAGAAAATGTAATAAACTACAAATAGGAAAGAAGAATTCCATATCTATTGCATATGTCAAAGTTAAGAAAAATGTTGCCTACTTTTAGGGTAATCCAATTTGTTTTATAATTAATAATATTTTCACAAATAGGAAAGTTGAAGTTAATATTTAATGAGACATAATGAAGAAAACTTTTGACTCTAATGTAGTATCTTAATAACCTATATAGCATATCAGGTTAAATGTATATGGATACATGACAGTTGTATATTCGCTGTCCTTGCTCCGGAGACTACTGCTACAAATAGGAAAGAAGAATTCCATATTTACAGCATATCTTGTCAAGGCCAGGCAGTCATGGTGGTCATCGGAGCTGAAAGTGCTCAGCAGGGAGAGCAGAAGGCTTTTTAATAGGGTCAAGAAAGAGAATACGGCAGATGGCTGGGACGAGTATCCCGACGCCCTTGGCAAGTCAGACAAGGAAAGCGAAGTGGATCTCCTGGGTGAAATTCTGTTGAGAATTGGAAAGCACTAGTGAGGCATCTAGGTTGTGCAAAGTGCTCTCGAAGGATCCCATCACGCCCAGCTCCCTGAGGAGAGAGAAGACGGGACTTATACCGAGAGTGGACAGGGGTCGGTGGAATTTTTGATGGAGGCTCATTTCCCAGGTGGCCAGGAAGAAGTTGGCTATCAAGATATGTGGCCTTAACGGATGACCTCATCAGGGATATCGTTGACGGGGAGAAGATAGTGTGGGCAGTCCGCACTTTCCGGTTATTTAAGTCGGCCGGACCTGACGGAATTATCTCGGCACTGCTGCAGAAATCCCTTGAGGAGGATTAATCATGCAAATCTGGGAGACAGTGTGCTCAGAATGCGGTTGACTAGAGGAACGTCCCTAGGAGAGCGTGATTATTGAAATCCTGTTGGATATCGTTGGGGATGGCACGAGTATTATCCCTTATGCGGACGGAGGTACAGGAGAGGACGTGACGTCTCTCCGATAAAAGCAGTAAACTTTGGCAGCCTTCTTGGATTTTGAGGAGGCCTTCAATAATCTGGAGATAGCATCGATAGTCACCGCACTGGACCGTACGGAAATTCACCCCATATTCTCCCAGTGGACCAATAATATGCTTAATGGCAGGATTATTAATGCGAACCTGGGAGGTAGTGTGGTCAGAAGGCGGTTGACCCGAGGAACTCCCCAAGGAGGGGTGTTCTCGCTGATTCTATGGAACCTCGTGATTAATGAAATCCTGTTGGATGTCGGTGGAGATGGCACGAGGATTATCGCTTATGTGGACGACGTCGTGCTGCTGGTCCAAGGCAGGTTTCTGTCGACGATCAGCGAGATCATGGAAGGGTCAATAAGGAAATTTTCGCTTATTAGGATGACGTCGTGCTGCTGGTCTAAGGCTGATTTCTGTCGGGGATCAGCGAGATCATGCAAGTGGCACTAAGGAAATTGTCGCGATGGGCTACCAGAAAAGAGGTTGAGGACTAACCCAAGGAAGACGTAGATGGTGCTCTTTACACATAGATCCCGCCCTTCGACGGTATCAACCTGCAGTTGTCGAACGAGGCGAAAAACCTTGGCTCAGTACTCGATTCGAAGATATACTGAAAGAGGAATAACGAAGAAAGAGACAGTAACGCATTGCGGGCATTTTACTCCTGCAGGAGGATATTCAGCAGCAAGTGGATGGAAATCCTCAAGATGATTTATTGAATGTATACGGTCATTGTGAGACCAGTACTGACCTATGGAGCACTGGTATGGTAGACCTGGTATGGTAGACGGCCGTAGAGAAGAGGCCTCGTACGAGGTATTTCGAAAAGATCCAGAGACTGGTATGGTAGACGGCCGTAGAGAAGAGGACTCGTACGAGGTAATTCGAAAAGATCCAGAGACTGGTCTGCTTCGGGGTCATAGGGGCAATGAAATCCACACCACAGGCAGGTCTGGAAGCGATACTAAATATGCAGCCTTTTGAGGCCTATATTGAGAACTGCACCACAATGGAGCTCGGCATGCTGGAGGAGGATGGTTGCGGCCACAGTTCGATTCTGGGTGTCATGGATGCGGAGGTTAGACTGAGGAGGATCTCCGACTACCTGGCACCATTTTCGACTGGGTTGAGGGCATTCGCGATTAGTTTTCCTGGTAGGGATGAATGGAAGGCGAACTTCTGCTTGAGGAGGTTGAAACATCGATCTACACCGATGGCTTCAATGTGGTGTCAGGGACTGGATAGGGAGGCTACTCTGATGAACTCAATATAGGTACGTCTCTGAGACTACCGGACGAATGTACGGCCTTTCAGGCTGAGGTCTGTGCCATTACAGTAGCCTCAAAAGAAATTCTGGTAAAGGATTTAACGGTCAGTATGGTGCTTTTGGGTCTGAAGACCACAAAAGCCCCATTTATTTTCCGATTTCGCTGAAATTTGAATTAGGCTGGATTGGCTCCAGGTCCACGATGTGATGCTGACATGCATGAGAAGGCGGACGAGTACGCCAGAAGGGGTTCGTCTGTGCCGGGTGGACCTGCCACCTGTCTTGCCTAGTTGTCATTTGTCGAGCTACTGAACACAGTAGAGAGGATGGCCAAAGCAGCGTCGGTGGCGAGATGGCACTCGGTGGTTGGTTGCCGGACTGCAAAGCCGCTCTGGCCTGTCATTGACCGGAGGAGGACGAGGAAGTTGCTGGCGTTCGATAAGAGTTCGATGAGTACATTGACAGGGGTCATAACCGGGCACTGTGCCATAGGTCGCATGGCGGCGCGCATTAGAATACCCTACAATGAGTTCTGTAGGAGTTGCCTCGATGAGGATGAGACTATTGTTCACTTGCTGTGTTCATGTCCGGGTCTCCTTTCTGAGAAGCCGTTTCTTCTGCCATCTGGGTGAACTTTGAATTTGCGAATGTACTTCTCCTGAGCTTTGTTGAAGGAACTGGATGGTTCCGACAGGGAGTGCAATAACCTACAGCGTAGATAAACCGGTGCTTGCGTGAGGATGGGGGTTCTTCATCCCCCTCTCGGGTTCTCCATTCCAACTTTTGTTTTTTCTTTTATTCGTCTATAACCTCTAGTCCGAGGTCTCACATTTTCATTCTCCTCCCTGTCTCTTGCTAGGGTACCGCAATGGGCCAAACTGGCCTCCGAGTGAACTCACCTTTGGTGGGCAACCCACTCAACCTAACAGACAGCATATGTCAAAGCAGCGGAAAGCGTTGCCTACTTTAAGGCAAAATTAATTTGTTGAACAATTGTAGTAAAAAAACTTTTGCAATATTTCTTTCACATCTTCATTATCTTCCCTGTCCCTTGCTGGGGTACCACAATGGGCCAAACTGGCCTCAGAGTGAACTCACTTTTGGTGGGCAACCCACTCAACCTAACCTACAGCATATGTCAAAGCAGAGGAAAGTGTTGCCTACTTTAAGGCAAAATAAATTTGTTGAACAATTGTAGTAAAAAAACTTGTGCAATATTTCTTTACACAGAACTGCAGTTCTAAATTGCAAATGCAAATTTTCCCACTAACATTTCATTATGGAACAGAGGATTCTGACAGATCAATGAGTGCTGTCCGATTCAAGTTTAAGCTCAATGATAAGGGGCCTCCTTTTTATAGCCGAGTCCGAACGGAGTGCCGCAGTATGAAACCCTTTTTTGGGGAGAAGTTTTTACATGGCAAAGCACCTCACAAATGTCGCCAGTATTGGGAGGGAATAACCACCGCTGAAAATTTTTTTCTAATGTTCACGCCAGGATTCGAACCCAGGCTTTCAGCGGACATGCTAACCTCTGCGCTCCGGTGGTTCTAAATTATTCACGGCTTATTACTAAAAAAAAGAAACCTTTATTTATATTACCACGTACATTATATTGCTTTCTTTTAGGCGCACATTAATACAGCATACCTTAAGGAGCCATTGAAATTTTAAGATACTTTCATGGTTTCAAGTTTTTTTTTTATTTTTTTTTTTCCTTTTTGAACTATCCAAGCAGTGTTACAGTATTATTGCCTTTACATTTCATCTTCATCAAACGTCACCAGAAACTCAAAGCATGCTTTCAGCAGCCTGACAAAGCAAATTCTTTGCATGCAGACAAGGTGTTCCATAATTTTTTTGCGATATATGAATTGGCACGTTTTACACAGAGTATTTCTCGGTTCCAGAAATGAAGAAGAAAACGTTTTTCGTGGAAAATTAAATTTTCGGAAATGTTTTGCGAGCTTTGTGAGTAAGCTGTTGTTTTTCAAAAATTAAGCTCATTTAAATATTAGTTATGCTTAATAAATTTCATAAATGGAGAAAGGTAAAATTACAATCTATTTTGCCATAGGTAATAAGGAAAAAATGCGTTGTTTTACATTGCTTCAAAGTAATTATACTTGTATTAAATATTTATGTTATGTATTTAATATTTGTTTTTCTTATGTCTTCTGAATAAAACCGAACAGTAGAAAAATATTTAAAATGCATATAAAGGACAAATAAATTCTAGGCAATTTGCTTACAACTCTGAAGTCCTTGTCAGTGGGATACCGCAAAATTTGCTTGTCACTCACAAAGACTAGTTGAAATTCGTCAAAAGTCAAAGTTATTTCAATATATTGACAGCTGCAAATTTTTCTTCTTTGAATGCAAAATGCATTTTTCCTCATGCTGATATACAAAAATCAACTTCATAGTTAACATAACAGCAGGAGTTCCAAAGCCTTTGTATACCTTCAATACATTTCTTATCAAGCTGTGCTATTGATTTCAAGAGCTTTTGAAAACAAGGACAAAGATTGAGAATTTGGCAGAGAAAAATTTCTTAAATTTCAATTGATGTGAGCAAATAATTTTGAACAATTCCTAAACCCACCACCATATTCAAGGCAAGGAATATACCTCCTATTCCTTGCCTTGACATTCTAGGTCGAATTAGACATGTTCGTCCGTCCGACTGTCGGGCTGTCGCTAACGCTAATTTTCGAAGGAATAAAGCTAGGCACTTTTTAGGTTTGTTGGGATTGTAAATTTACCAAATTGGTCCAAGTTTTGATAAAGCTGCAACACAAACCGACTTCGAACTTTGACTTCTTCAGCCGCTAGAGGGCGCAATTCATATCCGATTTGTCTGAAATTTTGTATGTGGTCTTTTGTTAAGATTTCCAACAACTGTGCTGAGTATGGTCGAAGTAAGTTTATAAACTGATATGTCTCCCATATAAACCCATCTCGGGTCTTGACTTTTTGAGCCTCTAGAGGGCGCAATTCTTATCTCATTTGTCTGAAATTTTGTATGAGGTGGTTTGTTTCGACTTTTAAGCACTGTACTGAGTATGGTCAACATCAGTTTATAACCTGATATATTTCCATATAAACCGATCTTGACTTCTTGACCCGCTAAAGGGAGTTATTTATATCCGATTTGGCTAAAAACTTGCATGAAGTGTTTTGTTTTGACTTTCAACAACTGTGCTTAGTATAGTCAAAATCGGTTCATAACCTAATATAGCTGCCATATGATCCGATCTCGAATCTTGACTTCTTTGCCCGCTAGAGGGAGCTATAATTATCTGATTCAGCTGAAATTTTGCATGAGGTGTTTTATTCTGACTTCCAACAACGTTGGTGATTATCGCTAAAATCGGTTCATAACCTGATATAGCTGCCATATAAACCGATCTCGGATCTTGACGTCTTGGCCCTCTAGAGGGAGCTGAATTTTTGCATGAGGTGTTTTATTCTGACTTCCAACAACGTTGGTGATTATCGCTAAAATCGGTTCATAACCTGATATAGCTGCCATATAAACCGATCTCGAATCTTGACTTCTTGAGCTGCTAGAGGGCATAATTTTTATCCGATTTGTCTGAAAATGTTTATGAGATGTTTCGTTCTGACTTTCAACAACTGTGCTATGTGAAGTTTAAATCGGTCCATAACCTGATATAGCTGCCATATAAACCGATCTTGAATATTGATTTTTTGAGCCACTAGAGGGCGCATTTCTTATCCGTTTTGGATGCAATTTTACATGAGGTGTGCTGTTATAACTTTCAAGAACTTTGTGAGAATCGGTCTATTACCTGATGTAGCTGTCATATAAACCGTTCTGGGGTCTGACCTCTTGAGCCTCTAGAGGGCGCAATTACTATCCGATTTGGCTGAAACTTCCAAAAACTGTGCTAAATATGCTTTAAATAGGTCCATAACCTAATGAAGCTGCCATATAAACCGATCTTGAGTCTTAATTTCCTGAGTCACTAGAGGGCGCAATTCTTATTTGATTTGGCAGATATTTCGTACGAAGTGTTCTGTCCTGATATTCAATAATTGTGCCAAAAATGGTCTTAATTGGTTATTAATCTGATATATTGTAGTTGCCATGTAAACCGATCTCAGATCTTGACTTCCTGAACGCCTAGAAGGCGCCATTCATATCCAATTTCGCTGAAATTTTAAGTGATTCTTTTAAGTTATTCTTCAGCCCAGCTGAATTAAGGTTTCCATAGGAAATCTTCAATTCAGCCCAGCTGAATTAAGGTTTCCATAGGAAATTTTCAATTCAGCCCAGCTGAATTAAGGTTTCCATAGGAAATCTTCAATTCAGCCCAGCTGAATTAAGGTTTCCATAGGAAATCTTCAATTCAGCCCAGCTGAATTAAGGTTTCCATAGAAAATCTTCAATTCAGCCCAGCTGAATTAAGGTTTCCGTAGGAAATCTTCAATTCAGCCCAGCTGAATTAAGGTTTCCATAGGAAATCTTCAATTCAGCCCAGCTGAATTAAGGTTTCCATAGGAAATCTTCAATTCAGCCCAGCTGAATTAAGTTTTCCATAGGAAATCTTCAATTCAGCCCAGCTGAATTATGGTTTCCATAGGAAATCTTCAATTCAGCTCGGTTGAATTAAGGTTTCCATAGGAAATCTTCAATTCAACCCGGCTGAATTAAGGTTTCCATAGGAAATCTTCAATTCAGCCCAGCTGAATTAAGGTTTCCCTAAGAAATCTTCAATTCAGCCCAGCTGAATTAAGGTTTCCATAAGAAATCTTCAATTCAGCCCAGCTGAATTAAGGTTTCCATAGGAAATCTTCAATTCAGCCCAGCTGAATTAAGGTTTCCATAGGAAATCTTCAATTCAGCCCAGCTGAATTAAGGTTTCCATAGGAAATCTTCAATTCAGCCCAGCTGAATTAAGGTTTCCCTAAGAAATCTTCAATTCAGCCCAGCTGAATTAAGGTTTCCATAAGAAATCTTCAATTCAGCCCAGCTGAATTAAGGTTTCCATAGGAAATCTTTAATTCAGCCCAGCTGAATTAAGGTTTCCCTAAGAAATCTTCAATTCAGCCCAGCTGAATTAAGGTTTCCATAGGAAATCTTCAATTCAGCCCAGCTGAATTAAGGTTTCCATAGGAAATCTTCAATTCAGCCCAGCTGAATTAAGGTTTCCATAGGAAATCTTCAATTCAGCCTAGCTGAATTAAGGTTTCCATAGGAAATCTTCAATTCAGCCCAATTAAGGTTTCCATAGGAAATCTTCAATTCAGCCCAGCTGAATTAAGGTTTCCATAGGAAATCTTCAATTCAGCCCAGCTGAATTAAGGTTTCCATAGGAAATCTTCAATTCAGCCCAGCTGAATTAAGGTTTCCATAGGAAATCTTCAATTCAGCCCAGCTGAATTAAGGTTTCCATAGGAAATCTTCAATTCAGCCCAGCTGAATTAAGGTTTCCATAGGAAATCTTCAATTCAGCCCAGCTGAATTAAGTTTTCCATAGGAAATCTTCAATTCAGCCCAGCTGAATTAAGGTTTCCATAGGAAATCTTCAATTCAGCCCAGCTGAATTAAGGTTTCCATAGGAAATCTTCAATTCAGCCCAGCTGAATTAAGGTTTCCATAGGAAATCTTCAATTCAGCCCAGCTGAATTAAGGTTTCCATAGGAAATCTTCAATTCAGCCCAGCTGAATTAAGGTTTCCATAGGAAATCTTCAATTCAGCCCAGCTGAATTAAGGTTTCCATAGGAAATCTTCAATTCAGCCCAGCTGAATTAAGGTTTCCATAGGAAATCTTCAATTCAGCCTAGCTGAATTAAGGTTTCCATAGGAAATCTTCAATTCAGCCTAGCTGAATTAAGGTTTCCATAGGAAATCTTCAATTTAGCCCAATTAAGGTTTCCATAGGAAATCTTCAATTCAGCCTAGCTGAATTAAGGTTTCCATAGGAAATCTTCAATTCAGCCCAGCTGAATTAAGGTTTCCATAGGAAATCTTTAATTCAGCCCAGCTGAATTAAGGTTTCCATACGAAATCTTCAATTTAGCCCAGCTGAATTAAGGTTTCCATACGAAATCTTCAATTCAGCCCAGCTGAATTAAGGTTTCCATAGGAAATCTTTAATTCAGCCCAGCAGAATTGAAATTTCCGCAGGGGAATCTTGATTTCAACAAATTTTCATTTTTGTTTGCAGCCTTAGGTGCACATTGATTTGATTTACTCACAGCTTCACTTCACTTCCCTTAGGTCAAACAGTATTCCGTTTTTATTCAAATTCTGCACATCGATATGATGGTTTTTCAAATAAAAAGGATTACACGCTTATCACAGCATTACATTGTATGATTTTTGCCAACATTTGCCCGTGGGTGCCTAATTTGATTTGGACTGTGTATGGTTTTTCCTAATCATGGTTTCCAGCGTATTGCTGTGTATGTTGCAAACAGTTCGATTTTTGTTTTCAGATTCTAATTGGCACGGAACATAGTTTTTTTCGTATAATTTTCCCTTAACAGGGAGTTTTGCAATGAACATGTTTTAAATTTCTGGAATATGTTAATTGCCATGGCATGTATGCCAAACGTGCACACAGATAAAAGAGATCTAACCACTTGTTTAGCTCAAGGATTTGACATAACAACGAACACCAATATGGGATGAAGGCCTTAAAGAGAAGAAGGTCCAGCAAAGAAGTCTTTTGAAGGTAAACACTGAAGATCAATTGGTGGAAGACACCTCGAAACTTGATGTCAGAGATATTAGAATGAGCGCAGAAGATCGAGGCGCTTGGAACAAATTTTCTCTCATTGCTAATTAAAGTAAAGTAAGTATTCTATACTTCTTATTGATATCATTTTCGAAAGTAGTTGATTTTTGATTACACTACAAAACACCTTGTCATAAAGTTTTTTTTTTTTTTTTCGTTTCTATACCAATTTTCTTAATTACATCTCAGTTAGATGTGGTATAAACCTATCACAGGACCACTTTAATAAATTATTATAGCTTCAAAGGTATAATTTAGTCTTTGTCGTACCAGCAAGAACATCCATCATCATAAAGAAAAACTTTTGCCATGAGACTTCATTAATATTAATTAGATATATTAGCAACAACATATTGTATAACTATGACCGCTGAGTAGGAATATTTGCTCTTACTCTTTTTTGGGGACATTGCCATTAAGAGAGAAATTAAATTAGGAAAATATTTTTATCTCTAACTATGTACTAGAATGGTTGGGGGGTTCGAAAAGAAAAGGAAACCCCCATTGTGCTTAAAATATATGAAACTATTAAAATCTATATATAAAAATAAAGGAAAGCTTAACTAAGCCATGCTGAATTGAAGATTTTCTATGAAAATTCAATTCAACGGAGCTGAGTTGTAGATTTCCTATGGAAAACTTAACTCAGCCAGGCTGAGTTGAAGATTTTCTATGGAAAACTTGATTCAGTGGGGCAGAGTTAGGATTTCTTAACGAAATCTTTACTTCAGTCTGCTTATTATTCCAGGTTGAGCTGTTGGTAACCAAATACTTTTGTCTTTAGTTTTGTTTGTCTCTTTTTTCTTTGTTTTCTATTTCCATTTCCTTTAATATTTTTGTTTTATTTTAAATATTAAAGTTCATGATTTATGGAGAATGTAAAACAACAATGTCCTTTTTGTTTGATTATCAACCTCTGCATGAATATTTATGGAGCAACGCGATTTGCTTGGTTGAATTTATTAACCAACATATGTTCAGGTTCCCAACGGTATTGAATAATTTTCGTTATATTTTTGATGTTGTTTTGTTTTGGATTTTGTGAGTCTTTGGCACTATGCGAAGACTCATAAATGGCATGCTCCTGCTAGCAATACTTAGCATAAATCACTGAATACAGAACAGTTGGGTAGAGCTCTTAAATTTCAAAGGAATTGTAAGCTTATTTTAAGGTTTGTGTTATCATTATTAATTGCCTTAATTTGTGAACACATTTGCTTGAGTAACACTGTAATTGGGCAAATATAATTCTTCTTTTGTGTATGGCATTGTATGCGCTTTGTTTAATGAAGAGGAAAACGAAGCATCTGTAGATGTTATTGTAGTTTTGCTGTTGTATAGATGAAGAGTGTATGTGTTTTGGATTTTGATTTCCATGCCTTTGTTTGGCCTTTTTTTATTTCGTTTTCATTAGTATCTCAATCATTTTATAACCAAGGCTACAACAGAAACTCTCTGCTTCATTATATTTCTGTGGTTAACTTCTGCTTAGCATGAGTTTGTTTTATAATTTCAACTTTTAACCATAAATCTGCCACAATTTGCCATAACAACGACCTTTGCCATTTTGATAATGATTTTTTGTTTTGAGAGTTTTCTGGTTTCTATTTTATGCATTCACCTTAGTCGGCCATATCGCTAAGGGGTTTCTAAAATGTCAGTATAAAGGCAAACAAACTTTGAACTTCTAATATTAAAAGGCAGATAATGTGAAAAGTCAAACCATTGACATTCGTTAAAGAACTTACCTTAACCCCAAAAATATGCAACACTTTGTTGTGTAAGGTATATGGGTTCCCCTTATCATTACAGTATTGGCGTCTGGCTTGGTCTTTGGTTTTGTTTTAGTCTCCAATACTTTTTTTAGCTATAATGGAGGGCAATGATCCTTAAGATGTATTGAATAACAAAAATCGAACTTGAATTTTTGCTGAAAACCACGTGTGACAAACACTTTGGTACACTCAAAGAAAAATGTCAGCTGATAATAGCAAACATAAAATAAAATAAAACAAAATAAAATAAAATAAAATAAAATAAAATAAAATAAAATAAAATGAAATGAAATAAAATAAAATAAAATAAAATAAAATAAAATAAAATAAAATAAAATAAAATAAAATAAAATAAAATAAAATAAAATAAAATAAAATAAAATAAAATAACGCACACCCCATTTTTCGACACTATACTCGGGATGGTGGCTAGGAGGCACACCCTAATGCACGGCACTATTCGGGTTAACTAGGTGACCGTGCGAGGAGCCCAAAGAGGACACTCCGTTGATAAAAGTGGGGTTTCGGGCGCGGTTGCAAGCAAGTGGTAAGGAGGCACACCCTGTTATACGGCACACTACGCGGGTTGGTGGCTTGGAGGTACACCCTAGTACACGGAACTGGTTGGGTTTACTAGCTGAAGGCATGAGGAGGCGAGAGAGGGCAATAAAAGTGGGGTTTCGGGTGCAGTGGCTAGTGAGTGTCAAGGAGGCACACCCTATTATTCGACACTATACTCGAGTTGGTGACTAGGAGTCACACCCTAATGCACGGCACTATTCGGGTTAACTAGGTGATGGCACGAGGAGGCAAGAGAGGGCACTCTGTTGATAAAAAGTGGGGTTTCGGTCTCGGGGGCAAGAGTGTGGCAAGGAGGCACACCCTAGTAAACGGTACTGGTTGGGTTCATTAGCCGCCGGCACGAGGAAGCAAGAGGGGGCACTCCGTTGATAAAAGCGGGGTTTCGGGCGCGGTGGCAAAGAGGCATACCCTGTTATACGGCACAATACGCGGGTTGGTGGCTAGGAGGCACAGCACAGTACATGGCACTGTACGGGTTCACTGGCTGACGGCACGAGGAGGGAAAAGCAGGCACTCCGTTGATAAATGTGGGGTTTCGGTCGTGATGGCAAGGAGGCACACCCTGTTATACCGCACACTATGTGCGTTGGTGGCTAGGAGGCACACTCCAGTACACGACGCTGTTCAGGTTCACTAGCTGACAGCACAAGGAAGCAAGAGTGGGCACTCCGTTGATAAAAGTGGGTTTTCGGGCGCTGTGGCAAGAAGGCACACCCTATTCTACGACACTGTTCTCAAAGCTAAGAGGCAAGAAGGCACTCTATTAACATGAGGCACTGGGCGACAAATGGACGTACCCTAATATGTTTGACGCAGTAAGGCACTCCTAGTTCACTTTACTCACCATGTCTGCACGACTTCTGGCTCCTTCGTTGACTCCAGTCTCCAGTACTCGATGCGACTTCCTTTTATATGCGCTCATCCTGGGCTTCGCCACGGATGGGTTTTTTCTCAAACTCAAAAACAAGTTGTTTACCACTTTTAAGAAGTAAACAACTCCTTGTTTTGTTGTTGCAGTTACGGTTGCAAATAATTTTGGCAAAAACAACACCCTGTGTTGTGTTATTGCAATTTGTCCACAAAAATTTTAAAAAACTTGCGATGTCAATAAGTCTATGTGTTTTGTTTTTGTCTGCTCACCGGCCGTTGAGGAGGAAACCGACCTAAGTGCTATAGTTTGTTAATCAGCAAACTGGACTAACTCAACATTCGCTATATAAGTTGATTTACATAGAGCTACTATTTAAGATATTGAAGCTAACTTCAAGTGTGGGCTAAACCGAAGCCTGCTGACTTTCCGTCTGTCTGTCGGTTTGTCTGTCTGTCTATCCATCCATCTGCGTATCTGTCCTTGTTATTTTATGTTAAAATTACAGGTCGCAATTTTTAGCCAATCGTCTTTAGAATTGGGATAGACCTTTTTTTCGCATAGGGTCGAAGCTTAACGAATTTGGAATATATCTCACGATATTCGATACAAGGGATTCGCTTTATCTGTTTTGAATTTCATAAAAATTGGTTCATGTTATCAAAAGTTCGTCTTTGCCCGCCTATAGCCCATTCTTACTGATTTTAATTTCAAATTTTGTTTAATGTGGTTAAAGAGCCTTTTGTTTGTTAAGAGCCTCTTAACCACATTTTACATTTCTTTTCAACCGGCCGGTCTTTGTCTTTAGAAAATGGATTTGTTTTGGCATGGTACTTAAAAACACGTGCCTTGATTTCTTAGCTCTAGTTCTCTATTTGGGTTAGTTGGTCTTTCACAAAGACCGCAATCGTGTTAATCCTGGGAACAATAAACGAACAACTCTTAGACTCGGCTTTGCGAATAATCAGACAAAAAGACATCTCGATACGAGTGTGGTAACAAATGGTTTTAGCTCTCAATAGCATCGTTAAGGTCGACCCAAATTCAAATGAAATTTCTATTGTATATATGTTGGTCTGATTCTAAGGATAATTAGAATCCTGGGCTCTCTTAACTGCTATATATGCTCTACCTCTCTCTTGTATAGCATAGCTCTTTGTTACTGCGCATGTTGTGTTTTTTATACGGCATAGCTTTCTACAACTGTTGCTTGTTTCCCACATTCACTTGCTATAAAAAAAGCCCAAGGTTTTCTACCTGTTGGATTCCTAGACTTTAGGTTGGTTATATTTTTTTTTATTGCCTTGATAAGAGAGAATCTCTTAGGCTCTCTCAGTTTTATATAAAATTTCGAGAATTTTTGTTTCAAACTCAAATTTTCGTTCGTTTTCAAAAATTTAATTTTTTTTCAAAATTTTTTTAGGATTTCATTCATTTTATAAAAAATGTTCACATATTTTTTAAAAAATTTCAATGTTATGGGGATTTTTTACAAAAACTTTAGGATATTTTTTTTTTTTTGTATTTTTAAGATTTTGGTTTAATCTTTGGTTTATTAACATATTGCGAATTTTATTGAAAAATTGGAGGATTTTTTTTGCAAAATGTTTTTCTCAACATTTGTGAAATTTTGACAAAATTTGGGGATTTTGACAAAATTTGGGGATTTTGACAAAATTTGGGAATTTTGATAAAATTTGGCAATTTTGACAAAATTTGCGGATTTTGACAAATTTTGGGAATTTTGACAAAATTTTGGGATTTTTTGTAAAATTTCCATATACCTGGATGTTTTTGTTGGAATTTTGAAGATATTTACCCATTTACGGATTTATGAAAACGGCTGTCGTTTGTTTGTTTGTTTTCAAAATTTTGTTTTGCTAACACAACATGTGTTTTATTTAACATTTCGGGGCTATTTTTCAAGAATGTACGGATTTTAGCCCAAATTTTGGGTGTTTTTGCCAATATTTTTTAGGTTTTATTCAAAAATTTAGGAATTTTTGCCCAAAACTTGGGGAGTTTTGGTAATTTTTTTATACACGTTATTCAATATTTTGAGGGCTACTTTTTTTAACCAAAGTTTTTTCAACAATTTTATTTTTCAAGAATGTGTGGATTTTAGCCCAAATTTTTGGGTGTTTTTGCCAATCTTTTTGGGGTTTTTTTTTAAAAATTTTAGGAATTTTTGCCCAAAACTTGGGAAGTTTTGGTAATTTTTTATACACGTTATTCAATATTTTGGGGGTTACTTTTTTAACCAAAGTTCTTTCAACAATTTTATTTTTCAAGAATGTGCGGATTTTAGCCCAAATTTTGGGTGTTTTTGCCAATCTTTTTGGGGTTTTTTTTTAAATTTTAGGAATTTTTGCCCAAAACTTGAGAAGTTTTGGTAATTTTTTATACACGTTATTCAATATTTTGAGGGCTACTTTTTTTTAAACCAAAGTTTTTTCAACAATTTTATTTTTCAAGAATGTGCGGATTATAGCCCAAATTTTTGGGTGTTTTTGTCAATATTTTTGGGGTTTTATTAAAAAATTTGGGGATTTTGACAAAATTTGGGGATTTTGACAAAATTTTGGGGATTTTGATAAAATTTGCGGATTTTGACAAAATTTGGGAATTTGGGGATTGTGAAAAATTTTTGGGGATTTTGACAAAATTTGGGTATTTTGACAAAATTTGGGGATTTTGACAAAATTTTGGGGATTTTGACAAAATTTGCGGATTTTGACAAAATTTGGGAATTTTGACCAAATTTTGAAATTTTTTATAAAATTTTCATATACCTGGATGTTTTTGTTAGAATTTTGAAGATATTTACACATTTACGGATTTATGGAAAGGACTTTCGTTGGATTTTGTTTTCAAAATTTTGTTTTGTTAACACATCATGTATTTTATTCAAAATTTCGGGGTTATTTTTCATGAATGTGCAGATTTTAGCCCAAATTTTGGGTGTTTTTGCCTATCTTCTTGGGGTTTTTTTTTAAATTTTAGGGATTTTTGCCCAAAACTTAGGAAGTTTTGGTAATTTTTTTATACACATTATTCAATATTTTGTGGGCTACTTTTTTTTAACCAAAGTTTTTTCAACAATTTTATTTTTCAAAAATGTGAGGATTTTAGCCCAAATTTTGGGTGTTTTTGCCAATCTTTTTGGGGTTTTATTAAAAATTTTAGGAATTTTTGCCCAAAACTTGGGGAGTTTTGGTAATTTTTTTATACATGTTATTCAATTTTTTGATGGCTACTTTTTTTAAGCCAAAGTTATTTCAAAAAATTTTTTTGGTAGGTTTTTTTTGTCATTTTGAAGATTTTTAACTATTTGGGGAATTGTGGATAGGACTTTCGGGGTATTTTGTTATCAAGATCTTTTTTCGTTAACACATAATGGGTCTTATTCAACATTTTGGGGTTATTTTTCAACAATGTGCGGATTTTAATCCAAATTTTGGGTGTTCCTGGAAACCTTTTTGGGATTTTTATACCCACAACCATATGATGGGGGTATACTAATCTAGTCATTCCGTTTGTAACACCCCGAAATATTGTCTCGACATTCAGAGTCGAACTAGCCATGTCCGTGCATCCTAGCGTCTTAAAATTTCGCACAGATTTTTCATATTGATGTAGATCGTTGGAGATTGCAAATGGGCCATATTGATTTAAATTTGTATAGAGCTCCCATATAAAACGATCTCCCAATTTAACTTTTTGAGCCCCTGGAAGCCTCAATTTTTGTCCGATTTGGGAGTGGGCGACGAATGCGCATTTAACATTGTGCAACAGCGTAACGGTCGGTAGGACGGCGAAAATCCTATGGGGTGATCCGGATCGTGAGAGGGCGAGGCTATTACTGAAAGGAAGTAAGAAAGAGGTCAGTACAGCTCTCGGTATCATAACGGGACACATAGGACTGCGAACTCACTAATGCAAAATCGGAGCGTCAAATGATACCATGTGTAGGGCATATGGGGAAGATGATGCAACGTTGAACTGAGTTTGTTCATAAATTTTGATATTTTTAAAAACATTTTGGGAATTTTTATAAAAATTTGGGCGTTTTTGTTTTGGATTTCTAGCAACATTTTGGAAATTTTATTCAATTTTGGTGTGTATTTGATTAAACATTTTTGAGTTTTTTTTTCAAATGGGGGATTTTTTCAAAAGAGATTTTTGCCAAAATTTAGTGGATTAGTGTCAAGTTTGGAGAAAAAAGCCCAAAAATGGGACAAAAATCCCCCTACTGTAGGTCATAATCCCAAAACGTTTGAGGAATTCCCAAAATGTTTACAAATCTTTTAACATTTTTTACAAAAATTGCCAAAAATCAGCAAATTTATGAACAAAATCATGAAAATGCCAACAAAACCAGCATTTTCGAAATTTCTAAGGCTAATTTTTTAAATATCGAAAATTTTTCAAAAATGTCGAGATTTTTTGCCAAAATTTTGTGGATTTTTATCACATTCATGACTTAGCTCATAAATTTGGGAATTTTACTAAAAATTGTTTGGAAATCGTCAATTTTTTTTTTTAATTTTATTCTACAGTTTGGAGTTTTTTGTCCCACTTTTGAGGCCAATTTTAATCCTTTTTCTTTTGCAAACAAAATCTCCGATCATTAAGCTCGTCTCAAAAGCGATGCAAATAAAAATTATTTGATTTTTGTAAAATTTTTGCGAATTTTCAAGGATTTTTATGGCTAATTTTAATTTAATTTTTTAGTAAAACAATCAACATAAAAAAAGAACGCTTTTTCATAATTTAGGTACAAAATGTTGGGATTTTTGTTAAGATTTGTGGATTTTTGTCAAAAACTAGGGGATTTTTGTCAACAATTTGGGGATTTTTGTTAAAATTTTGGGTTTTTTTGTGTAAAATTTTGAGGAATTTTTGTCAAAGTTTTGGATATTTTTGTCACAAATTGGCGTAATTTTGTTAAAATTTTGATATTTGTCAAAAATTTGGCGATTTTTATCAACATTTTGGGGATTTTTGTTAAAATGTTGGGGGATTTTGTCAAAAATTTGGGGTTTTTTTTTCAAATTTGAGATTTTTTTGTTAAAATTTTGGGGCTTTTTGTGTACAATTTTGATGGATTTTTGTCAAAATTTTGGGTATTTTTAACAAATTTGCGCTTTTTTGTTAAAATTTTGATATTTGTCAAAAAGTGGGCCATTTTTATAAAAAATTTGGGGGGATTTTGTCAAAAATTGGGGGATTTTTGTTTAAATGTTGGGGTTTTTTGTGTAAAACTTTGAGGGATTTTTGTCAAAATTTTGGATATTTTTGTTACAAATTTGCGCATTTTTGTTAAAATTTTGATATTTGTCAAAAATTAGGCGATTTTTATCAAAAATTTGGGGATTTTTGTTAAAATTTGGGGGGTTTTGTCAAAAATTCGGGGATTTTTGTCAAACATTTGGAGATTTTTTGTTAAAATGTGGATTTTTGTAAAAAATTTGGGAATTTTTGTTAATTTTTTTTGGATTTTGGTCAAAATTTTGGACATTTTTGTCACAAATTTGCGTTTTTTTGTTAAAATTTTGGGAGGATTTCGTCAAAAATTGGGGTTTTTGTGTAAAACTTTAAGGGATTTCTGTCAAAATTTTGGATATTTTTGTCGCAAATTTGCGCATTTTTGTTAAAATTTTGATATTTGTCAAAATATTGGCGATTTTTATCAAAAATTTAAAGATTTTTGTTAAAATTTTGGTGATTTTTGTCACAAATTTGCGGATTTTTGTTCAAAATTTTTATTTTTGCCAAAACTAGGGGATTTTTTTTTCCAAAATTTGGAGATTTTTGTTTAAAATTTGGAGTTTTTTGTGTAAAATTTTGATGTATTTTGGACAGTTTTGTCACAAATTTGTGTATTTTTGTTAAAATTTTGAAAATTGTCAAAAATTAGGCAGTTTTTATTAAAAATTTGGAGTTTTTTGTTAAAATTTTGGGGATTTTGTCAAAAATTCTGGGATTATTGTCAAAAAGTTGGGTATTTTTGTTAAAATTTGGGTTTTTTTTTTTCAAAAATTTGTGGATTTGTCAAAAATTTTTGGATTTTTGGCAAAAATTTGGGAATTTTTGTCAAAAATTTGGGATTATTGTCAAAAATTTGGGTATTTTTGTTAATATTTAGGTTTTTTTTTCAAAAATTTGTGGATTTGTCAAAATTTTTTGGATTTCTGTCAAAAATTTGGGAATTTTTGTCAAAATTTTTGACATTATAGAAATTTTTGTCAAAATTATTTTGGATATGGTTTTAAAACTTTTGAGATTTTTGCTATGACTTGTGGATTTTTGTCAAACATTTTTTGAATTTTTTTCAACATTTTGTTTTCCTATCAAATTGGGGTGCTATTAAACATGATGAGAATTTTTTCTAAAATTGTATAGGTGAGATTTTAGTTAACAATTTGCCAAATTTCAAGGTTTTTAATCAGATTTGGTGTATTTTGTCAAAAATTTGGGGATTCTTGTTAATATTTTGGGGATTTTGTCAAAAATTCGGGGATTTGTGTAAAAAATTTTGAGATTTTTTGTTAAAATTTTGGGGATTTATGTAAAAATTTTGGGGGATTTTGTAAAAAATTTGAGAATTTTTTTTAAATTTTGGGGTTTTTTTTTTTCAAAAATTTGCGAATTTTTGTCAAAAATTTGTGGATTTGTCAAAAACTTGTGGATTTTTGTCAAACATTTTTGGATTTTTGTTCAAAATTTGGGAATTTTTGTCAAAATTTTTGACATTTTGAAGATGTTTGTCAAAATTATTTTGTATATGGTTTAAAACTTTTGAGACTTTTGCTATGACTAATGGATTTTTGTGAAAATTTTTTTGGATTTTTTTTTAACATTTTGTCTTCCTATCACATTGGGGTGCTATTAAACATGATGAGGATTTTTTCTAAAATTATATAGGTGGGATTTTAGTTAACATTTTACCAAATTTCGGCGTTTTTTTTTATCAGAGTTGGTATATTTTGTCAAAAATTTGGTGATTTTATAAACTTTTTGGGAATTTTATTTTTTATGATATTTCGCAATGGAAACCTCACGCTTACTCTTAGATGAAGATTTTTTTTGAGATGTGGGGGAAATATTTAAATTACCTGTAGTGTTTTTTTTCCAAAATTGCAATGTTGACCCTTATATTTGAAATTTTTGCCTATTTTTTTAGTTTTTTTTTACCATAATTTTATGATTTTTTGTTGAAATTTATGGGGATTTTGTAAAATTTTTGAAAAAATGATTAAAATTAGTAACAGATTCCCATTTCACTCTTTTTTTTTTTGGAGTCCCCATCATATTAATAGTAGTGCAAAATGGCTTTCCTTCTCTTCTTACACCCATAGCTCTTTGTATGAATAAAGTTGAACACATAGCCAATTACTTGCAGTTTAAGCTTTACTCTTTTACTCCTCAAACTACTCTCTTAGTAGTTGAGACTTTTACTACTTGTTGCAGAATTGGCTCTCTTTACATGTGGTGGGGTGTATAAGCAGAAAGCATTACCATATTGGTATGTGTGCACATTTTGCTTAGTCTTTTGTTAATGTTTGCCATAAATAGACCCTTTTTCGAGGCCGATACAAACACACACACACACACACGCACACACATACAACTGTATGCAGACAGATATACGTGTTATAAATGCGATAAAACAGACTGCGTGACGTCTGGCGCATCCTTGCTACTTGAACGAATAAAACTAACAAAACAAATTTTATGGCCCATAAAAAAGGAGTATGAGTCTCCACAGCTCAGATAAAAAACACTGTCTGGCTTAAAGGGTTTTGGTGCTGTCCAAATTTGTTTGTGTTTGTTTATTTCATGTCTCATAGTTTTAGGGATTCTTTTTGTTTTGTAGTTTGTTTATCGAGGTCACTGTTCCATTGTTAATTGAAAAATTTCATTTATTTGTGCAAAATTCAAAGCCTGTGGTTTAGTTGGCCCAACTTGCCATTTCATGTGGTTAGTCACCTGTCAGGGTAGCTTCCAAATTCATTAAGCTGCTGCAAATGCTTCATGATGATGATGGTTTTAGGCTATTTCGGGACTTTCATGGACCATTTTCGATATTAAGGGTTGTTTTTCAGCATCAGCATAACCACCAACACCACCTTCAATGCCATCATCATCATCATCATCGACATTGACATCATCATCACCTTTATCCACAGTAAAATGTTGTGCAGGTTTGAGAGTATCTGCTTTTAAAATCTACCCTATTTTATTTACAATTATTGTAAAATAATGATGATGATGATGACGACGAAAGATTGCGTTTCACTTTGCATGGCTGCCTGTTGATTGATATTCTCGTCCTTGCTGCCAGGGACCAGTGGCAGAAGTCAGAGCGTAGAGCACTTTTAGACTTTTATGGTATCCTTGACAAGCAGCATATTTTTAATTAATTAAAAAAAAAAAAAAAAAAACATTTTCTTATTTTCTGAAACGTCTCTATTTTCAGCTGCTTGCTGCTGTTAAGACTTTACAAAATTTCATTAAGAAACCTCACAAGTGTTGTCATTATGGTCTTTAATTTTGTATTGGTTTTTAATTGATTTTTCTGCAGCATCTGAACCTACATCGCTTCCTGGAAGGTCTCATTTTTTTTTTTATAAGTCATAGTAAAAGCCCGTTGTCAGGTTTCCCAAATTGGGTCGAAAGTCTTTTGTGGTAGTAACAAACTGGTAATGCTGGAGGACAGTTTAAAAGTAATTTATTAAACATTATATGAACAAAAGGCAATGTGAGGCTAATTTTGTTGAGTGAGACAAAAGATTTTGAAGAATTAAAGGCCTTTATAGGGCTTTTTTGAAAATTTATCTTAAAAAAACTTCACTGAGATTTTGCCCTAAAAGAAAATTTCCTAAAACTTTTGTCTGCTGGGAAATTTTTTTTAAATTTTTTCTATAGAGATAAGTTTTCAGGACCAGGGCCGAAGGACAACGAATGATAGATGGTCACAAAGAGGGGGCTATGAGCATTCCAAAAGTATGTGGCCTAATCTAGACTTGAAGAGGTCTACCACCTTGAAGTCATTGGCTAGAACAGACCTCTGAGTCATTGTGCCCGTCATGACAGGCCACTGTCTAATCGGAAAACATGCTGACAGACTGAAGGTTGCCAGCAATGACTTTTGCAGAAGCTGTGAGGACATTGCAGAAGAAGAGACTATATAGGCATCTTCTAAGTGAGACTGATGGTTGACTGCCACTTAAACCTAACCTAACCTTCTATAGAGATAAATTTATTAAAACTTTGTCTTATTGAACCATTTCCTTTAGAGAAAATTCCATTAATATTTTGTCCTAAAGAAAAACTTTTTAAAATATTTATTGACTTGACTTTTTCCGAAATATTGTTTTTAGGTATTATTTTTAATTAAATTGTGTTAATGGAAATTTCGAGTAAATCTGGTCCTAGAAAAAATGTCCTTAAGTATCTTCCTCATATAATGGGTTGCCCAAAAAGTAATTGCGGATTTTTCATATAGTCGGCGTTGACAAATTTTTTCACAGCTTGTGACTTTTAGCTTGCTTTAGAAAAAAAGTGTAAAAAAGTATATTTGTTTTGTCTCTAAGTTCTAATTCTAAATTCTAATTATTATTAAAAATGCATTTACTTTCTTTTAAAAAATCCGCAATTACTTTTTGGGCAACCCAATATAAATTAATTAATCCTTTGTTAAATTTTTCATATAAAATCCATACCAATTGCTGTCTACATTTATCTCTGCTTTACCAAGTTTGTCACACGGACATGACGTGCGCGATTTGAGAATAGCAACCATACAGTACGTGATATCTGTATAACTTTGTGATGATAATCTGATTATGTTGTATGAATAGCACATTAATGTGTGAAGTCATATGGAATATCTAAATATGCAGGCAACAAAGTTTAACACTCCATTTAAGAATAGAGAAAAACTACTAGAAAAAGGTAAAATAAAATAAAATAAAAAAAAATAAAATATAAAATAAAATAAATAAAATAAAATCAAACCAAATCAAATAAAATAAAATAAAATAAATAAAATAAAATAATATAAAATAAAATAAAATAAAATAAAATAAAATAAAATAAAATAAAATAAAATAAAATAAAATAAAATAAAATAAAATAAAATAAAATAAAATAAAAAAAATAAAATAAAATAAAAAAAATTAAATGAAATGAAATAAAATAAAATAAAATAAAAAAAAAAATAAAATAAAATAAAATAAAAAAAAAATAAAATAAAATAAAATAAAATAAAATAAATAATAAAATAATATAAAAAAAAATAAAATAAAATAAAATAAAATAAAATAAAATTAAATAAAATAATTAAAATAAAATAAAATAAAATAAAATAAAATAAAATAAAATAAAATAAAATAAAATAAAATAAAATTAAATAAAATAAAAATAAAATAAAATAAAATAAATTAAAATAAAAAAAAAATAAAATTAAATTAAATAAAAAAATAAAAAAAAAAAATATAAAAATAAAAAAATAAAGCCAGTAAAGAAAGCCAAAAGTTGCGCGGTGTCGACTT
Organism: Stomoxys calcitrans; assembly: GCF_963082655.1. Taxonomy (NCBI): domain Eukaryota; kingdom Metazoa; phylum Arthropoda; class Insecta; order Diptera; family Muscidae; genus Stomoxys; species Stomoxys calcitrans. The sequence continues at coordinate 12,549,797 of NC_081555.1, read as the reverse complement.
TATACTACCCTACTCCAACCCTTTAAGTACAAAGTGAGAGCTATATCCATATCTGAACCAATTTTGATTGACCTCGGCAGATGTTTTCAGAGAGGTTATTAAGCAACCCGTATCAAATTTCGAGCTATGATCTACAAACTGTAATAACTACGGTTGAAAAATGTCAACATGATTGCAAATTAGCCAAAATCTGACAAACATATATATGGGAGCTATATCTAAATCTGAACCGATTTTAACCAAACTTCATAGATATTGTGGTAGTCGTCGAGGAAAGCGTTGTGCAAAATTTTGGGAAGTTTGGCCAATAAATGGCCAATAAATTTTGTCTGTAGAAGTAAAAATCGGACGAACATATATATGAGAGCTTTATCCAAATCTGAACCGATTTCTATGAAATTCGCCAGTAATATCGAGAGTCATTAGAATTCTTCCTGCCAAATTTCGAGAGAATCGGTTAAGAAATGACCATTTTATTGCATTATTACTGCAAATCGGACGAATATTTATATGGGAGATATATCCAAATCTGAACCGATATGGCCCATTTGTAGTCCCCATCGACCTACATGAATAATAAGAATCTGTGCAAATTTTCAAGTGGCTATCTTTAGCCGTTCGACCTCTATCGTGATTCCGACAGACGTACGGACGGACATGGCTAGATCGACTCAGAAAGTACAGCCGATCAAGAATATATATACTTTATGGGGTCTTAGACGAATATTTCGAATTTTTACAAACGGTATGACTAGATTAGTATACCCCCATGATGGTGGGTATAAAAATTAATGTGTATTTGTTTGTTTGTGTGTTATAGACACAAAAACGGCTGAACCGATATTCCTGATGATGCATTATGGACCCGTGGTGAAAATAGGGTACTTCATTTTATTGATATCTGAAGGGGGGGCGGACCCTCCCCCTTACCCTAATTTTCAGAAAGCCAAATCTCTGAGATAGGTGGTGCTATTTAAGCGAAATTTTGTGATGTCTTATGGTAAATTAGAAAAAAAAATTTTGTTTCCAAATTTCGGATGGGGTACCTAGGGGGGCCTCCCCACCCCCCATCCTACCAAATATATATATTGACCAATCACGACAATATGGGACTCAAATGAAAGGTATTTAAAAGTAGAAAACATATCCGATATCCAATTGTCGGACCAACTGCTTGGGGGAGCACCCCAACCCTTAAAACACCCCTAAATCGGACATATTTGCCGACCATAGCAATATGGGACTCAAATGAAAGGTACTTGCAAGTAGAATGCGAACCTGATATCCAATTGTCCGACCAAGTGTGTGGAGGACCACCCCAACCCCCCAAAACTCCCCTAAATCGGACATATTTACCGATCACGGCAATATGGGATTCAAATGAAAGGTATTTGAGAGTAGAACAGGAATCTGATATTTAAGTGGGGGACCAAGAGTTTAAGGGACCACTCCAACCTCCAAAACGCCCCCAAATCGGACATATTTACCGACCATGGCAATATGGGACTCAAATGAAAGGTATTTGCGTGTAGAATTCGAATCTGATATCCAAATGTGGGACCAATGGTTTTGGGAGGCAGCCCCTCCCCAAAAACACCCCCAAAGAGGACAAATTTACGACCATAGCAATATGGGGCTCAAATGAAAGGCCTTTGCGAGTAAAGCACGTCCCCAAGACGGGACTTTTTTACTGACCATGGGGCTCAAATATAAGCTATTTGAGGTAGAATACGTATCTGATATCCAAATGTGGGACCAAGAGTTTGGGGGGCAGCCCCTACCCAAAAACACCCCCCAAAGAGGACAAATTTACGACCATAGCAATATGGGGCTCAAATGAAAGGCATTTGCGAGTAAAGCACGAATCTGATATTAAATATTCGGAAAAAAGTGTCTATGGACCAACCCCCCCACCCCCATAACACCACCCAAATACCTCAAATAAGAGGTATTTTAGAGTAGAACACGAAGCTGAGATATATTTTCAGGGTCGTGTCAATGAGTGGCCGCCCCATCCCCCAAAACGCGCCCCGAAACCGTTCATATTTGCTGTCTATGGAAATGTGAGGCTCAAATGAAGGATATTTGGGAGTAGACCACGAATCTGATACCATCATTCGGGACCAACTACCTAGGGGATGTCCCACCTCCATAACAACCCCCAAATGGGATGTATTTGCTCACCATGACAACTTGGTTGTTAAAGAGAGTGGACTTTGATATTGGTAGTTTTTAGGGCCCATATTCCAAACTGGACATATTTGCTGACTTTTGCAAAAGGCAGTTTAAATGAAAGGTATTTGAGATTAGAAAACTAATTTCATGTCCAATTTTGAGGCCGATGGCAACATGGGGTTCAAATAAATGATATTTGAAAGTAGAGCACGATGTTGATATATTTTCAGGGCTAAGTATTTGCGGGACCCCACTCCCAAAAACAATCCGAAATCGGATATATTTTCCGCAGTTAGGTCGGATGACGGGAGGCTTAAGACAACTCACTGTTTTAAATTTCAATTAAAATCGGGTAATAAATAAAGCTTTTATGGGCTTCAGACCCTTAATCGGGAGGTCTGTCTATAGGGCAGATGTTGGGAGGCCTGAAACTACTCTCTGTTTCAAATTTCAGCGAAATCGGATAAAAAATAAATCTTTTATGGACTTCAGACCAATCTGAACCATATTTGGGTCCTATGTTGGGAGACCTAAAACAACTCAGTGTTTCAAATTTCAGCGAAATCGGGTAGTCAATAAAACTTTTATGTGCTTCAGACCCTTAATCGGGAGATCGGTCTATATGGCAGCTATATCTAAATATAGTTCGATCTGAACCATATTTGGGTCAGATGTCAGGAGTGTCAGATCGAGTTTTCAATAAAGCTTTTATGGACTTCAGACCCTTAATCGGGAGATCGGTCTATATGGCAGCTATATCTAAATATAGTCCGATCTGAACCATATTTGGGTCCTTTGTTGGAAGACCTAAAATTACCCATTGTTTCAAATTTCGGCGAAATCGCATAAAAAATAAAGTATTTATGGGCATTAGACCCTTTATCGTCAGATATGTCAATATAGCAGCTATATCCAAATATGGTCCGATTTAGCCCGTTCAAGAACTTAAACAGTGTGCATCAAAAATACATATCTGTGCCAAATTTCATCTCAATATCTCATTTTTTGAAGGCTGTAGAGTGATTACAACAGACGGACGGACGGACAGACGGATGGACAGATGGACGGACAGACGGACCGACGGACCAACGCACACACATCGTTAAATCGTCTTAGAATTTTACGACGATCCGAAATATATGTACTTTGTAGGGTCGAAAATTGATATTTCGATATGTTGCAAACGGAATGACTAACTGAATGTACCCCCTATGGGGTGGTGGGTATAAAAACGAAAAAAAAAATATAAAAATTTGATTTGAAATAAAATTAAAGGATAGAAATTCTACTACCTTTATTTAAACACAAAACTTTTATATAAATTTTACATAATACATCTATTTTTTTCATAATTTTAATTATTGGGTTGCCCAAAAAGTAATTGCGGATTTTTCATATAGTTGGCGTTGACAAATTTTTTCACAGCTTGTGACTCTGTAATTGCATTCTTTCTTCTGTCAGTTATCAGCTGTTACTTTTAGCTTGCTTTAGAAAAAAAGTGTAAAAAAAGTATATTTGATTAAAGTTCATTCTAAGTTTTAATAAAAATGCATTTACTTTCTTTTAAAAAATCCGCAATTACTTTTTGGGCAACCCAATATTAAAGTGTTTTTCTAGGGGAAGATTTCAGGACTTGTACTTGCTGTAGTATAAGATTTTTGTTCACAACTCCATTCAATTCTAGAGAGTCTCCAAGCCCAAAGTAATTCCCCGGCAAATGCAACTGTGGCTAGGGTCAAACCTAGTATAACTAGCATCCATACACAGTATAAATCCTTGACGCTAAGGACTCTCTGAATTTCCACAGGCTTATGGTCACGCAACGATATCCTCTTGAGTTTAACCAAATCCAGAAATGTTCTATCCAGCCATGCTTGCAGTAAACCCGTTTCCCTTGTCAGGGGTATCAAAAAGTTTACAGCTTCCCTTAGCGGTGAGTTGTCAGGCAAAGCAATGCTGTGATGATGCATGCCGCCAAAGCGTTCATTCATGAGACAAAATATTTTTTGCGAATAGAACTGTTGTCGACGGGCAAATATTTCCCAGGTCATCCTATTTGCTAAGTAACCATAGGTCTCATTAAACGTATTCACATGTTCGATAAGCTCTGAACCATTTATTTATTTTTTATTTATTTGATAAAAATGTAATGATAGTACAACAAGCATTACTTATAAATTACAGTACTATCCGATATATGTCAATAACGAAGTGGTTTTCATGGATTTTGCCAGAAGAGTGTATTCTCTTTTTACTGCCTCGCCATACAATTGGTCTATCAAAATCTTTAGCGAGGATCTCCTCAAGTCTTTATAGGTTAAAATTTGCCGATTATGAGGTTGGTCGGTCAATAGGGTGCTTATTTTAGATGCAAATTGTATGGAAATATTGAGGCCAGCTAAGAAAACTAAAAGATAGAGAATTTTCAAGCCTCGCCAAGGAGAGTTGCGCGTAGCAAAGGAATAGCCCAACAGACCCGGAAAGATTCTATGATTTAGTAAAAAGTTCAAACGATTCCAGAGGCCATCAAAACAATAGTCAATGAGAGAATGCAGGATCGATAATGAGACGGAGCATAAAATAACGCAGCCAAAGAAGTATTCATTGAGCAAAATTCCATATACTTGGCGAATATTCATGCGGCCGCTACAGGGTACTATAATTAAAGGCTTTATAATGTCATAATAGTTGGATTCATGTCCCATGCTGGTTTGCTGCGAATTTTCAGTCAGAGCCATGGGTAGATCCAATTTACCCTCCCGGGCCATTTGGTTGAGGTGTTTGTTGGCTAGCGTCTCCTGTAGTTCCAAAGGTTGATACATTTCCAAACTGGCATTGAAGATTTGGGCAAAGGCCAACACAAAACTTGCCACATAACCTACGATTTTGATATTTTCGCTTTCATCCATAAACACAAAGGCACTTGGAGGATTCTGGCTGGTGTAGGTGATTATAGAGGTGTTTTGAAAATTACGCCAATGTTGGGGGTAATAGCTGCAATGATTGCAATTCATTGTCTTAGGAATCCAATGATAGGTGTTATAGGGTTTAAGGGCATAATTGAAGATATCCTCTGGGCTATTGGTGTGAATGAAGCTCAATAAGACATTGGTCATTTTGTAGTATTGACAAGCTTCCAGAAGTTGCTTTTTAAACAATTCCTTGTCCTCGATATCTAAGGCTATTGCCCATATTCTACTTTGACGTCTCATGTGCAAAATGTCTGCAGCATTCTTCAACAGTTCAAGATCCAGTTGATTCTGGGCCACAAACACTGTAAGCATAGCTGTATTAAATTCCTCGAAAAACTTAAATGTCACATTGTGTGTGACTATCACCTTTGGCCGGGGAAATCTATAAAAGTCCTCAATCACACCGTCATCTTCAAATGATTGGTGTTTAAGCAGCAAGAGCGATTGTATTGCATGTTCCTGATCAATGCCAAGTAATGTGTGGTGGAATATGTTCTCATTACCGCTATGCACTGCATAGAGGAAGTTATCGTTTGCCAAAGTGCCTAAAACATGGCGTATGAGTAAAAGCGTTGCTGTGACACTAAGCAAATTTAGATTATTAATAACCGTTCGGAACGGAAGGCTCATAGTGACTGGGCTTTGAAAAAAACCCAAACTAAACATAGCCTTTATAGTAATACATTAAATAAACTTCAATTGTAAATAAATGCCATACATAATGATAGCCTTCAAAAAGTCCATCAACAAATGGAAGAAAATGTTTTGTTTTTATACCCATCACCGAAGAAGGGAAGAGGTTACTTAATTAGGCATTTCGTTTGCAATACATCGAAATATTCATTTTGGACTTTATCAAATACTAGCTGGCGCGGAGTGCTTCCCTACACTCTTAAGTGTTTGCGGGCCTATTCGAAAATAGTTTATATGCGTATCAACAATTTTTACTATAGTCTCCCATACTGTTCCGTTTGGTATATATGTCATTTGGGGCATAATATTGGGGTTGGCAAACCCCCCGAGAATTAACCCATATTTTTATATAAGAGTGGGGCGGCGCTCCGACAATTGGGGTCAGATTGTTATGCCAATTTCGTCCCCTACTCTTAAATACCTTTAATTTGATACCCATATTGCCGTAATTGTTTAATATGTCCGTTTGGGGGGTTTTGGGGTAGGGCCTCCCCCTCTGTTATATGACCCCAAAATTTTTTTAAAGGTCAGTTTGGGGGGTGGTTTTTGAGGTGGGGCGGTTCCCCTGGTACTTGACTCAAATTTTTATGTAAGTTTCGTATTCTACCCTCAAGTACCTTTCATATGAATCCCACATTGTCCCGATCGGCCTAACAGTCAGTTTGGGGATAGTTTTTGAGGTGGGGCGGTTCCCCTGGTACTTGACCCCTAATTTTTTATACAAGTTTCTTATTCTGCTTCCAATTACCTTTTATTTGATACCCATATTGCCCCAATCGATAAACATGTAATTTTTGGCCGGTTTTCGGGAGTGGGGCGGCGCTCCGACATTTGGGGTCAAATTCTTATGTCAATTTCGTTCTCTACTCTTAAATACCTTTCATATGATACCCATATTGCCGTAATTGTTTAATATGTCCGTTTGGGGGGTTTTGGGGTAGGGCCTCCCCCTCTGTTATATGACCCCAAAGTTTTTTAAATGTCAGTTTGGGGCGTGGTTTTTGAGGTGGGGCGGTTCCCCTGGTACTTGACCCAAATTTTTATGTAAGTTTTCAATTCTACCCTCAAGTACCTTTCATATGAATTCCACATTGTCCCGATCGGCCTAAATGTCAGTTTGGGGGAAATTTTTGAGCAGGGGCAGTCCCCTAGTTCTTGAATCCAATGTTTTAATACAAGTTTCCTATACTACTTCCAATTACCTTTCATTTGATACCCATATTGCCCCAATCGAACAACATGTAATTTTTGGCGGTTTTCGGGAGTGGAGCGGCGCCCTGAAATTCGGGGTCAAATTCGTATGCCAATTTCGTTCTCTATTCTTAAAAACCTTTAATTTGTTGCCCATATCGTCCTTATCGTTAAACATGTCCGCTTGGGAGGTTTTGGGGTAGGGCGTCCCCCACGGGTATATGACCCCAACGTTTTTTAAATGTCAGTTTGGGGGTGGTTTTTAAGGAGAAGCGGTCTCTCTGGTTCTAGACCCCAAATTTTTTATACAAGTTTCCTATTCTACTTCCAATTACCTTTCATTTGATACCCATAATGCCCCAATCGGTAAACATGAAATTTTTGGACGGTTTTCGGTAGTGGAGCGGCGCCCCGACATTTGGGGTCAATTTTTTTTTACTAATTTCGTACATTACTCTTAAATACCTTTTATTTGATACCCATATTGTCTTAATCGTTCAACATGTCCGTATGGGAAGGTTTTGGGGTAGGGCGCCCTCCACGGATATATGACCCGAAAGTTTTTTAAATGTCAGTTTGGGGGTGGATTTTGATGTGGGTCAGTCCCCCTAGTACTTGAACCCAAATTTGTTATACAAGTTTCCTATTCTACTTCCAATTACCTTTCATTTGATACCCATAATGCCCCAATCGGTAAACATGTAATTTTTGGACGGTTTACGGGATTGGGGCGGCGTCCCGACATTTAGGATCAAATTTTTATACCAATTTCGTACTACACTACACCTTTGCCCATATTGTCTTAATCGTTAAACATGTCCGTATGTGTAGGTTTCGGGGTAGGGCGTCCTCCCCCATGATTAATAACCCCACAGTTTTAAAAAAAATTTATGTGTTTTGTGGTACCATAAGATGGCACAAAAATTTTCTCTCCAAGATCTAGCGTTTTTGAAAATTGTGATTAGGGGGAGGGTCCGTTGGGTGGGCTTTGGTAGGGCGTCCCCCCCGGTTATATGAGCCCAGATTTTTATACAAATTTCTTATTCTACTTCCAATTGCCTTTCATTTGATACCCATATTGCCCCAATCGGTAAACATGTCATTTTTGGGCGGTCTTCGGGAGTGGGGCGGCGTCCTGACATTTGGGGTCAATTTTTTATACCAATTTCGTACACTACTCTTAAATACCTTTCATTTGATACCCATATTGTCTTGATCGTTAAACATGTCCGTTTGGGTGGGTTTTGGGGTAGGGCGTCCCCCTCTGTTATATGAACCCAAAGTTACTTAAAAAGTGTTTGTGTTTTTGTGGTACCATAAGATGGCATAAAAATTTTCTCTACAAGATCTGGCGTTTTTGAAAATTGTGGTTAGGGGAGGGGTGCGTTGGGTGGGTTTTGGAAGGGCGTCTCCCTCATTTATATGAGGGAGACGCTCCATACAAGCCAATCTCCCGTGTATACTTCTTAAGCCTGTAGAATGCGAAATTTTTACTCGATTTGGCTGTAATTTTGCACAATGACTTTTACTTTGAGCTCCAACAATTGCATCGAGTATGGTCTGAATCGTCTCATAAGCTGATATAGCTCCCATATAAACCGATCACCCGAATGCACTTCTTGAGATCTTAGAGTGCGTAATTTTTACCAAATTCGGCTGAAATTTTTCACAGTAACTCCTACTATGGTCAGAATCGGTTCATAACCTGACATAGCTTTCGTATATCTTATTTCTCGATTTGATTTCTTGAGCAACTACGGAAACCAATTCTTAACTATTCTGTTGCCCATCTGCCTATTAGGATCAGGCGTGCAAGAAACTTGACGAATGCTTAACATGGTGGTGGGTACATAAGATTCGGCCCGACCGTACTAAGCACGCTTTTACTTGTTACTTGATTTTTTTTTTTTTAATTATTAGAGTTGTTATTATTTGTTATTGTCATTATGTTTGTTATTGCTATAATTAGTTTGTACGGTTGTTTGTATTATTTTGTGGTAGTAAGACAAACACTATACAACAACAAAAGGGTGATGTATTAGAAGATGGTTAATAAGTAATACATGGCCTTTACCTGGCAAATTGCAAGCAAATCCTCCCTTATCTCAATAATGGACTCTGATTTCCCCTTGATATCATCTGTAAAAGCTGCTTTTAAGACCCTTTAGTAAACTAACAATTTTATTTTTAACTAAGTTTTGAATTGATAAATTTTTTGCGATTTTTTTTTTTCTGTGTATGGCTTTTATGGTATGATCCTAAATCTTTAAATCGGTCTATAGTATAGTTATATTTTACTCCTATGTTTTCTCTTATGACCTCCATGTATGATATCAATAGCTTCATAACAAAATATAGGACTTCGTTCATCCACTTTACACTATTCCAAACTTCATAAGAATACATTTTTCCTAACTTGAGCTACCCATTCATCGTTAATGCGTAAAGCATTTTTATTTGCATTTTGTATGCCCTCCATCATAGGATGGGGTTATAATAATTTCATCATTCCGTTTGAAAAACATCAAAATATTGATCTGAGACCCAACAAAGTGTATATATTCTTGACGTCTTAACATTCCAAGCCTATTTAGCAATGTTTGTCTGTCCGCCTTTCTGTCCGTCCGTCTGTCTATATTTTTCTCTGTTTATCCTCCCGTCTGTTTATATCCGTATGTTTGTCTGTCAGTTCGTCTGTCTGTCCATAAGTGTGCTGGTCTATCACACTGCCTGTCCCTATGTGTGAAAGTTGGCAGTCTGTCTGTCTTTCTGCATGTCTGTCCATCTGTCTGTCCCTCTTTCTGTCCGTTTATCTGTCCGTCTGTCTATCCGTCTGTCTAGCTGTCTGTCTTTCCGTCTGTATGTCCGCCTGTCTGTCCGTCTGTCTGTCCGTCTTTCTGTCTGTCTGTCCGTCTTTCTGTCTGTCCCTCCGCCTGTCTGTTCGTCTCTCTGTCCGCCTGTATGTCCCTCTGTGTGTCCGTCTGTCTGTCTTTCCTACTATCTAG
>NC_081555.1:12449761-12537261 GCF_963082655.1 Stomoxys calcitrans | reverse complement strand
CACTCCCTCACTTTGTCTCCAAGCCTTTGAATTGAAATCTCAAATTTTCATGGGTATTGTGGCTATGGCTCTTGGCTTAATGAAGAAAAGCAAAGGCAGGCAAAGTCCAAAATTCAAAATTACTTTCCTCTCTGGCTTCTTTATGTGGCTTCAAGAATGCTTTCATAAAGCTCTAAGGGTGGTGGGGAAATGCACGCATGCAAACTGCACAAAATGTTGCTCTTACCCTCCTTAGGGATTTGCCATATACAGTAATGGGGGCCAGAAAATGAATTCTAGTGAAAAGGCTTGCTTCATTGGAATTTGTAGTTGCCTTACCAAATGAGAATTTGTAGCTGCCATAATAGTTTTATGTTTCATAAAATTTCCTCAGGCAGTGTCTACATCACAAACAGAATTAAAATATCGTACAAAAAAAAACGTAATTAAAGTTCTTGTAAATCCTAAGACGTCTTTATATAGCCCCGTTGTGGACGGATCTGCCGATTTTGATTTTCAAACTCATAAAGATCGCATTTTTCCGAATTCACTGTAGTTTAGAACACTGAGTTTGTCCAGATCTCTCGCTGTTTGAACCGCAAATATGGCATTAGGCTGAACCGCATTTGGGGCATAATTTGGGATGGGTCGACTCCCCGGGAATTGATAAAAATGTTTACATAAGTTACGCATTATACTCTCAAGTACCTTTCTTTTGAACTCTATGCAGTCCTGAACGCCCTAAATGTCAATTTGGGAATGATTTTTGGGATGGGGCTAATTTTCGTACTTTACCTCTTATAACCTTTCATTTGGTACCCATATTGCCGCAATCGGTAAACCTGTAATTTTTGGGCTGTTTATCGGGGGTGGGGCGGTATCCCCACCATCTGAGATCGAATTGTTATATCAAGTTCGTACTCTACTCATAAAAACCTTTCATTAGATACCCATATCGTCCCTATTGGAAAACATGTCCGTTTGGGTAGGGCGTCCCCCTCGGTTATTTGACCACAAATAAAGGTGGCATATTTTTCACCCTCATTCATTGAAATTTAGAACATTGAGTTGTAGTAGGCTCCTCCATAATCGTGCGCAATGTTGTCCATATTGGACCACATTGGATATAATCGCTACGGTGTCCTGATATAGCTCCCATATAAACGGCTTCTTGAGCCTCTAGGAAGCTCCACATAATGTTTTGCTTTAACTTCTAACTACTGTGCCCAGTGTGGTCCATATCGTTCCATAACCTGATATAGCTGTCATATAAATAGCCGTGCCAATTAAAGTCCATATCGAATCTTATGCTGATGTAGCTCATATACTATATTAAAAAAAAATCATTCAAAAAACTTCCCAAATTCAACTCATAATGTATGTGAGATTCAGCCCGACCGAATATAAAGCGCTTTTAGTTGTTTTTGTTTTCGAACATCCATAGTATGATCAACCATTTTCTCGTGGCTATACTCCTAACTACTGCTTTCTGTTGCTATTGTATGCTTCACTTAGTACCTGGGTGCGTATGATCATCGTGGGCTCCTTGTTTAGGTATGCACCAATAAATCATACGCACCAGTGAACCAAACAATAACTTCGTATTTTAGTTTGCAATGTATCCAAGCAAAATATCACAGATTTTTTCTTCAGCAAGTGTTTGTTACTACACTTTGAAAGCAAACAAACAAGAAAAAGGAAAATAAAAGGAGGTTTATCAACAATTTTTATTTCATTTCTATAACACTTTCATACTTTGTTCTTCTTTTGGAAATATAAGTGGCCATATTTTTTTCTTTTTTTTTAACAACAAAAACAACAACAAAAACTATAAACTTTAGCTTATTTATGTAGCAATTTTAAAGAAATACACTTAATTGATATTGTTATTTTTTTTATTACAGAATTTAACATCCAAGTGTGCTGCAAAAGAAATCCCAATCCAGATGTTGTTTACTTTTGAAATATCGGTAAGTGCTGGATTACTTAAATTTTTATGGGATTTGAACTTTTGGTACAATTTCTTTGATTGGAGGTGGTTTAAAAACTTTTTTTTTAACTCATAAGCGTCTTTTAGATGAAAAGAATTACCAAAAATTAAAGCTGCCTAAGAACATTTTTAGTTGTTTAGGTAAAAGGCTTATTTTTCATATATTTGGTTGCCCAAAAAGTAATTGCGGATTTTTTAAAAGAAAGTAAATGCATTTTTAATAAAACTTAGAATGAACTTTAATCAAATATACTTTTTTTACACTTTCTTTCTAAAGCAAGCTAAAAGTAACAGCTGATAACTGACAGAAGAAAGAATGCAATTACAGAGGCACGAGCTGTGAAATAATTTGTCAACGCCGACTATATGAGAAATCCGCAATTACTTTTTGGGCAACCCAAAAGCATAGAAATGAAAATAGCCAAAACTTTTACCAAAAGCAAGAAATCAAATCTAAATTATTTTCAAAAGTTTTTTTGGAAATCAATTAGGAGTTTGCTAGTATCGAAGGTTTACTTTATGTAAGAATAGTTAAAGTATTTTGTTTGTTATACCATAATCATTCAAAAGCCATTTTTGTCATTGGTTTTCTTTAAGAAAATTGAAGAGATTTGAGGGGGTTTCCAATAGGATGACAGGAAGGGCTCCTATTTTCGTTACAGGCAGATATAAGACAGTGGTGACGTCACAAAGTGTCTTCCCAATGGAATCCCCCATCTTGAAGTGGACTATATTTTAACGGTGACTTAATATTACTCCTCACGGTAAGGAAGGGTAAATGTTAAGATCAGGATATCAAAATTGGTTCCCAAAAGTAAAAATGAAAGTACAACGACCAATTAGTTTTTTGATGTATATAAGAACAACAACGGAGGTAGTTTATTGAAAAGAGATGAGATGCTCAAAATCAGAAGGTACAAAATCCATAATTTTTAAGGAAAAGCGTTTTACGTTTGGCCAAAAATTTTAAAATTCAATTTTATATAAGACTAGCTGACCCAGGCCTGCTCCGCTGCACCTTCTTTTATTTTATATGGTACAAAATTTTCCTTTGAATATTTATTTCCGACAATTAAAGAGCTTTTAGTGAAATACCATGCTACGAAAATAGTATTGGGTTGCCTCAAAAGTAATTGCGGATTTTTTAAAAGAAAGTAAATGTATTTTTAATAAAATTAAGAATGAACTTTAATCAAATATATAATTGCCATTTTGTTCGATAACCTTTTGCCATCTTCGTGGCAAATTTAGTATTCCACGCTCATAGAACTTCTGGCCTTTATCTGCAAAAAACTGAACCAAGAGCGATTTTATAGCCTCATCATTGCCGAAAGTTTTACCATTTAAGGAGTTCTGCAAAGATCGAAATAAATAGTAGTCTGATGGTGCAAGGTCAGGGCTATATGGTGGATGCATCAAAAGTTCCCAGCCAAGCTCACTCAGTTTTTCGCGAGTGACCAAAGATGTGTGCGGTCTAGCGTTGTCCTGGTGGAATATGACCTGGTGGAATATGACACCTTTACGATTGACCAATTCTGGTCGCTTCTCCTTGATGGCTGTATTCAATTTGTCCAATTGTTGACAGTAAACATCCGAATTAATCGTTTGGTTCCTTGGAAGCAGCTCAAAATATACCACACCCTTCCAATCCCACCTGATATCCACCAAAAGAAGGTTATGCTGTCTGTCATAACCTTCTTTTGGTGGATATCAGCCTTGAAGTGGTTTGAGCTGGTTCACCATGCTTGGACCATAATCGTTTTCGACTAACGTTGTTGTAAACAATCCATTTTTTATCTCCAGTTATGATTCGTTTTAAAAACGGATCGAATTCATTGCGTTTAAGGTGCATATCACAAGCGTTGATTCGGTTTGTTAAATGAATTTCTTTCAATACATGTGGTACCCATATTAAAATTGACGCCAAACAAACAAATGTAAACAAAATTTCGCGCACTTACTGACAGAAGAAAGAATGCAATAACAGAGTCACAAGCCGTTGAAAAAAATTGTCAACGCCGACTGTATTACTACTATATTACCGACAATTACTTTTTGGGCAACCCAATACCTTTCATGTGAGCCACATATTGGCATGGTCGAAAAATGTTTACCCTTTGGGGGGTGTTTTGGGGAAAACCAAATACCTTTATCTGAGCCAGATATTGCGATGGTCAGTTAAAAAATAGCTGTTTGTGGGGTACCCCTTTTCCCAAAAAGAAAATTGGTCCCGAAAGTGGGTATCAATTCTTGCTCTACTCCCCAATACCTTTCAGTTAAGCCCCACATTGTCATGGCCGGTAAATATGCCCGATTTAGGGGTGTTTTAAGGAGTGGAGTGGTCCCCCAAACACTAAGCCTTGAAAATATACCAGAAACATGCTTTATTCTCATATATTTGAACCCCATATTGTCATTGGCCTCAAAATTTGATATCAAATTCGTTTTCTAATCTCAAATACCATTCATTTAAAGCCCTTAAAGCAAAAGCCAGCAAATATGTCCTGTTTGGGTTATGAGCCCTAAAAACTCTAAATATTGAGCTCCACTGTCTTGACTGTCCACTGTCCTATTTGGGGGTTGTTATGGTGGTGCGACGTCACGTAGACAGTTGGTCCCGAATGTTGATATTAGATGCATGGTCTTCTACCAAATACCTTTCAATTGAGCCCCATTTTTTCATAGTCGGCAAACATGACCGTTTTGGGGGGGGGGGGGTCTTTTGGTGAAAATATATATGAGATTCGCGTTCTACTCTAAAATACCTTTTATTTGAGCCTCATGTTGCTATGCTCGGCAAAAACTTCCTATTCGTGCTTTACTTCCAAAGACCTTTCATTTGAGTCCCATATTGCTATGGTCGTAAATTTGCCCTCTTTGGGGGATGTTCTCTTGGTCCCACATCTGGATGTCAGATTCGTATTCTACACTCAAATATCTTTTATTTAAGCCCTATATTGCCATGTTCAGTAAATAAGTCCTGTTTGGGGGCTGTTTTGGGGAAGGGGTGGATCCCCAGAAGCGTGGTCCCTCATTTTGATATCACATTCATATTCTACTTGCAAATACCTTTCATTTGAGTCCCATATTGCCATGATCGGTAAAAATGTCCGATTTAGTAATGTTTTGGGGGTTGGGGTGATCCCCCCAACACTTGATCCGACAATTTGATATCAGATACGTTTTCTAATCTTAAATACCTTTCATTTGACTACCATATTGTAGTGATTGGTCTAAATTTATATTTGGTAGGTTTGGGGGGGTGGGGCGGTCCCCCTAGGTACCCCATCCGAAATTTGGATACCAAATTTTTGTTTGTAGGTTACTATAAGAGAGCACACAAAATTTCGCTTAAATTGCTCCACCCATCTCCGTGGTCTGGCGTTTCTGAAAATAAGGGTAAGGGGGAGGGTCCGATCCCCCCTTCAGATATCAATAAAAAATGTAGTACTCATTTTCACCACTTAGTCCGACAACTGGATATCAGATACGTTTTCTAATCTTAAATACCTTTATTTGAGTCCCATATTGTCGTGATTGGTCTAAATATATATTTGGTAGGTTTGGGGGTGTGGCGGTCCCCCTAGGTACCCCATCCGAAATTTGGATATCAAATTTTTGTTTGTAGGTTACTATAAGAGAGCACACAAAATTTCGCTTAAATTGCTCCACCCATCTCCGTGGTCTGGCGTTTCTGAAATTAGGGTAAGGGGGAGAGTCCGCTCCCCCTTCAGATGTCAATAAAATGTAGTACCCTATTTTCACCACTTAGTCCGACAATTGGATATCAGATACGTTTTATAATCTTAAGTACCTATCATTTGAGTCCCATATTGTCGTGATTAGTGTATACGTATATTTGGTAGGTTTTTGAGTGGGGCGGTAGGGGCGCCCCACCCCATCCGAAATTTGAATTTTTTTTAATTTTAATTTACATTTCTAAAAAAATCAGTCTAATTTCTCAAGGGCTTGAATGGTTTAAGTAAGCTTTGCTATATACTTTTTTTCCATGTCATGTTTACATTCCTTTTCACTTTCTCTCACAAAACTCATAAATTACCCACAGCTACAGACTTTGGTAACTTTGAAGGCAGCAGAATTTGCCACAAAAACTGAAATCTCTGACACAAAAGTTAACATTTTTAAGCTACCAATTGGTAGAACGACGCACATTTCACTCCTTAAAGCCCCATTAGCAATGCTGTGCTTAGGACTCTTACACAAATAATGCCAAGGAATGGCGCAAAGCCAGGGAGGTTTGGGAGTTTTCAAGAATACTTCTGTTTATGATCAACAATCTGGTAAATTTATACAAATAAATACTGATGCGCACAAAAATCGATTACATCCCAAACCGTCAATAAGCCCGGGGATGATATAGAATAATAAAATAACCGAATTGTAGGTTTATAAGATATTTTAGTTTTCAAGATTATGTGTATGATGTGAAAACTAAAGTTATTTTTGGCAGTATATAAAACAAAAATAAATTCTTCTTAGGCCAAATCTTTTGAATATACATTGGATTTTAATGACTGGCTTAATTAGCATATCATCTCAAACCCTTATTGCCATGCCCCATCTCTTAAGCATTTCCACAGAATTCAAACATCAAAGTATTCGAATTTCTTCCTTAAGGGGATGATTAAGAAAAACAAAACACATGCCAGCTGCTGACAAACAGGCAAACAGGTAAACAGCAATGTTCATTATGGCCATATTTTTTAAGCTTCACGTAATGGATGGAGGGCTTAAACAAGATGATCGGCCATTCATTTGTTAAGCCTTTTGAAAAGAACAAATAATGGCTGGTAATGTTATAAGCATTTATGGGCGATGAAAAGAGACATTCTTTACATTTGGTTACAGTTGATTAGGGGTAGAGAGATGTTCCTAAGGTTTGCAAAAATATAATTAATTAATGTTTAATAAAGCGATATTTAATAAACTTTAAAATATGTAGAAAATAAAAATTATAAATGCTAAAAAATAAAATCAAATAAAATAAAATAAAATAAAATAAAATAAAATAAAATAAAATAAAATAAAATAAAATAAAATAAAATAAAATAAAATAAAATAAAATAAAATAAAATAAAATAAAATAAAATAAAATAAAATAAAATAAAATAAAATAAAATAAAATAAAATAAAATAAAATAAAATAAAATAAAATAAAATAAAATAAAATAAAATAAAATAAAATAAAATAAATAAAAATAAAATAAAATAAAATAAAATAAACAAAATAAAATAAAATGAAATAAAATAAAATAAAATAAAATAAAATAAAATAAAATAAAATAAAAAAAAATAAAATAAAATAAAATAAAATAAAATAAAATAAAATAAAATAAAATAAAATAAAATAAAATAAAATAAAATAAAATAAAATAAAATCAAATAAAATAAAATAAAATAAAATAAAATAAAATAAAATAAAATAAAATAAAATAAAATAAAATAAAATAAAATAAAATAAAATAAAATAAAATAAAATAAAATAAAATAAAATAAAATAAAATAAAATAAAATAAAATAAAATAAAATAAAATAAAATAAAATAAAATAAAATAAAATAAAATAAAATAAAATAAAATGAAATAAAATAAAATAAAATAAAATAAAATAAAATAAAATAAAATAAAATAAAATAAAATAAAATAAAATAAAATAAAATAAAATAAAATAAAATCAAATAAAATCAAATCAAATAAAATAAAATAAAATAAAATAAAATAAAATAAAATAAAATAAATAAAAATAAAATAAAATAAACAAAATAAAATAAAATGAAATAAAATAAAATAAAATAAAATAAAATAAAATAAAAAAAAAAAATAAAATAAAATAAAATAAAATAAAATAAAATAAAATAAAATAAAATAAAATAAAATAAAATAAAATAAGATTAAATAAAATAAAATAAAGTAAAATAAAGTTAAATAAAACAAAATGAAATAAAATAAAATAAAATAAAATAAAATAAAATAAAATAAAATAAAATAAAATAAAATAAAATAAAATAAAATAAAATAAAATAAAATAAAATAAAATAAAACAAAATAAAACAAAAAAAAATAAAATAAAATAAAACAATATAAAATTAAATAAAATAAATAAAATAACTTAAAATTAAACAAAACATAAAATAAAACAAGTAAAAATGCAAAGGCGTTCTAAGCTCGGCCAGGCCGAATCTTATATACACTCTACCCTGGTTCGCATTTGTCAAGTTTCTTTATAGGCTAATGGTTAAGAATTGCTATGCTATGAACCTATTGGGGCCATACCTGGTTTGGCTGTTGGAGACCAAAATGAAATTCAATGTGCAAAATTTAACCAAATCGTATAAGATTTGCGCCCTCTAGCGGCTCAGGAAATAAATCGTGAAATCTGTTTATATTTGAGCTGCAACAGGTTACGGACCGATTCACACCATATTTAACACGGATGTTAAAGGTCATAGAAGAAGTAGTTGTGAAAAATTTCACCCAAATCTGATAATAATGGCGCCCTCTAGCGGCTTATGAAGTCAAGATTTTAAATCGGTTTATATGGGAGCTATATCAAGCTAAGAACCGATTTGAAACATACTTAGCACAGTTGTTGGTAATCCCACAAAAACACTTCACGCAAAATTTCAGCCAAATCGGATAATAGTTGCGCCCTCTAGCGACTCAAGAAGTCAAGATCCAAATAGGTTTATATGGGAGCTATTTTAGGTTATGAACCGTCTAAGACTGTATTCGGCACAGTTGTTAATGGTCAAACCAAAACACTTCTCGAAAAATTTCATCCAAATCAGACAACAATTACGCCCTCTAGCGGCTCAAGAAGTCAAGATCTGAAATGGGTTTATATGGGAGATATTTCAAATTATGAACCGACTTGCAAGTCACACCAAAACACTTCGTGCAAGATTTCAGCCAAATCGGATAATAGTTGCGCCCTCTAGAGACTCAAGAAGTCAAAATCCAAATAGGATTATATGGGAGCTATTTCAGGTTATGAACCGTCAGCCAAATCGGATGATAATTGCGCCCTCTAGCGGCTAAAGAAGTCAAGATCCTTAATCGGGTTATATGGAAGCTATTTCAAATTATGATCCGACTTTCAAGTCACACCAAAACACTTTGTGCAAAATTTCAGCTAAATCGGATAATAGTGGCGCCCTCTAGCGGCTCAAGAAGTCAAGATCCTTAATGGAAGCTATTTCAAATTATGACCCGACTTTCAAGTCACAAGTCACACCAAAACACTTTGTGCAAAATTTCAGCCAAATCGGATAATAGTGGCGCCCTCTAGCGACTTAAGCAGTCAAGATCCAAATAGGTTTATATGGGAGCTATTTCAAGTTATGAACCGTCTTAGACTATACTTCGCACAGTTGTTAATAGTCACACCAGAACACTTCATGCGAAATTTCAGCCAAATCGGATGATAATTGCGCCCTCTAGCGGCTAAAGAAGCCAAGATCCGTAATCGGTTTATATGGGAGCAGTTTTAGGGTTGTAAACCGACTTAGACCATACTTGACAAAGTTGTTAATAGTAACACCAAAACACTTCACGCAAATTTTCAGCCAAATCGGATAACAATTGTGCCCTCTAGCGGCTCACGAAGTCAAATTCCGAAATCGGTTTGTATGGGAGTTATTTCAGTTCATGAACCGTCTAAGACTGTATTCGGCACAGTTGTTAATGGTCAAACCAAAACAATTTTCAAAAAATTTCATCCAAATCGGACAACGATTACGCCCTCTAGCGGCTCCAGAAGTCAAGATCCAAAATCGGTTTATATGGGAGCTATATCAGGCTGTGAATTGATTTAGACCATACTAGCCACAGTTGGTGATGGTCAACCTGAAACACTTCACGCAAAATTTCAGACAAATCGGATAACATTTGCGCCCTCTAGCGGCTCAAGAAGTGAAGATCCAAAAATGGGAGCTATATCAGATTATAGACCGATTCAAACCATACTAAGCACCATTATTGGAAGTCATAACAAAACACCTCATGCAAAATTTCAGCCAAATCGGAAAAAAATTGCGGCTTCCAGGGGCTCAAAATATCAAATCGGCCGATCGGTTTATATGGGAGCTATATCAGGTTATAGACCCATTTAGACCGTACTAAGCACAGTTGTTGAAAGTCACATCAGTACATTAAATGCAAAATTTCAGCCAAATCGGTCAAAAATTGCTACTTCCAGGGGCTCAAAATATCAAATCGGGAGATCGGCTTATATGGGACCTATATCAGGTTATAGACCGGTTTAGACCGTAGTAAGCACAGTTGTTGAGAGTCACATCAGAACATTAAATGCAAAATTTAAGCTAAATCGGTACAAAATTGGGCCTTGTACGGGCTCAAGACGGCAAATTGGGCGATCGGTTTATATGGAAGCTATATCAGGTTATAGACGAATTTGGACCATACTTGGCACAGTTGTTGGAAGTTGTATCAGAACACTACAGGTGAATTTCAGCCAAATCGGATGAAAATTGCGGCTTCCAGGGGCTCAAAAAATCAATTTGGGAGATCGGTTTATATGGGAGCTATATCCAAATCTGAACCGATATGACCCATTTTCAATCCCCAACGACCTACATCAATATTGAGTACCTATGCTAAATTTCAAGCGGCTGGCTTTACGCGTTAGACCGCTATCGTGATTTCGACAGATGGACGGACGGACATGGCTAGGTGGACTCAAAATGTCCAGATTTTAGGCATGGTCGATTTTTTTCAAAAAATCCTATACCAAAAACATAAACTACATACATTTCTAAGAAGTTTCTCCAAAGAAACCATTTATCAAAAATAAAATCCCAATCCGCTGCTCTCGACTTCAAAATGTGTTTCCTGTTCTTTCGATAGTTGACATTTTTGTGATCAAGGCACAGTTCCCATTTGTTGTTCGTTTATCGTAGGATTTTGCACAAGTCACTTTTTTGGTCCAAGGACGAACGCCATTGATTTTGAACAAAATCGGTTCAGATTTAGATATAGCTTCCACATATATATTTCATCGTATCGCATAGGTTAGCATGTCCGCCTATGACGCTGAACGCCTGGGTTCGAATCCTGGCGAAACCATCAGAAAAAATTTTCAACGGTGGTTTTCCCCTCCTAATGCTGGCAACATTTGTGAGGCATGGGTTGCCCAAAAAGTAGTTGCGGATTTTTCATGTAGTCGGCGTTGACAAATTTTTTCACAGCTTGTGACTCTGTAATTGCATTCTTTCTTCTGTCAGTTATCAGCTGTTACTTTTAGCTTGCTTTTGAAAAAAGGTGTAAAAAAAGTATATTTGATTAAAGTTCATTCTAAGTTTTATTAAAAATGCATTAACTTTCTTTTTAAAAAAATCCGCAATTACTTTTTGGGCAACCCATACTATGCTATGTAAAACTTCTCTCCAAAGAGGTATCGCACTGCGGCACGCCCTTTGGGGCTCGGCTATAAAAAGAGGCCCCTTATCATTGAGCTTAAAACTTGAATCGGACTGCACTCTTTGATATGTGAGAAGTTTGCCGCTGTTCCTTAGTGGAATGTTCATGGGCAAAATTTGCATTAATATTTCATCCAATAGGGACCTTTAAGGCTCCAGTAGCCTTAATTTTGGTTCGATCTTTTCAAAATTTTGCCCAAGACTTTCTATTTAATGTTCCAACATGTGTGCATAATTTTATCAAAATCGGTTCAGATTTAGATATAGCTCCCATATATTGGGTTGCCCAAAAAGTAATTGCGGTTATTTTAAAAGAAAGTAAATGCATTTTTAATAAAACTTAGAATGAACTTTAATCAAATATACTTTTTTTACACTTTTTTTCTAAAGCAAGCTAAAAGTCACAGCTGATAACTAACAGAAGAAAGAATGCAATTACAGAGTCATAAGCTGTGAAAAAATTTGTCAACGCCGACTTTATGAAACATCCGCAATTACTTTTTGGGCAAGCCAATATATGTTTCATTCGATACCGCCTTTTAGGACTTAAGTACCCATAATTTTAGCCTGAACTTTGTTGTACCAAGGCTAAAAGATATGTGTAGGAACTTTTTCACAAGATATGAATAGGAGTTTTTATAGTAAAAAAGTTTTTATCTACAGATTTCAAATATTTGCATCATATTCATTTTTTTTTTTTAAATTCTTGGTATGATATGTTTGCCTTCCTTCATAGCACTGCGTTGCTATTGTCTAAGAACTTCATTGTGCTTCACTGTCAGCTCTTGCCATACCTGAGGTCCTGGCACTGTTGTTTTATTTTTTTGTTTCTTCAGTAGCAGCAGCAACAGCTCTTCTTAGCACCAAAGGAGTTTCCAGGGGCGTTTTTGTTGTTTTTGTTTTTTTTTTGTTTTCCTTCTCTGACATACAGAGCAGGAAAATTAATTTAAAGTGTCAGCAAAGAGCATTGGCGCGCAGACGGCTTCTTGGCAAAAAGCAAAGTTTAAATGAAGCCATAAAACATGACATCAAAACGATGGTTAATTATGCGGAATGTTCACCTTTGCTTTAAATCACCTGCTAGCAGAGGTGAGGCGTTTGAGTTGTTGTTTTTTTTTTTCTCTTCAATTCCTTAGGTTTAAAGATGAAATGTGTAAGAAAAATCAAAAGGCGAGAGTGAAAAGATTTAAGATAACCTTTTAAAACTTGAATTAAAAGGAATGACAATGGAAATCCTGCCTGGACTACCTCAACTTTTGCTGACAAGCTTATAATTAACGACTGCTGAATAAGGTGCAATTTTTGATGGAAATGACAATTTGGTGATTCGTATAAGAAAAATACAAAAGGGAGTTGGTGTTTTATCAAAGGCAGAGAGTTTTTATGCCTTCTTTTTAAGATTTAAAGCCATAAAGTTTTTAGTACAATTTTAGGTGGGGGCACAATAGCAGATATGAACCAACTTAGGGGCGTGGTTATGAAAAAAAAATTAAGAATTTTGTTTGGTATTGCTAACTTAGGTTTTTTTCGAGGATAGTTTTTAGTAAGTTGAGCGCACATCAAGCTGATGACTGGCTAAGGTGTATGTATGTATTGGGTTGCCCAACAAGTAATTGCGGATTTTTCATATAGTCGGCGTAGACAAATTTTTTCAACGGCTTGTGACTCTGTAATTGCATTCTTTCTTCTGTCAGTTATCAGCTGTTACTTTTAGCTTGCTTTAGAAAAAGAATGTGTAAAAAAAGTATATTTGATTAAAGTTCATTCTAAGTTTTATTAAAAACGCATTTAATTTCTTTTAAAAAATCCGCAATTACTTTTTGGGCAACCCAATATATAGACATGGGTCGGATTAATATCCGCCCCATGTCTATAGTTGTTCAGGAGATCGATTTATTTGGAAGCAATATCAATGCACAGACCAAATAAAACCATAATTAATAAAGTCAGTTGAAAGTCATGCGAGAAATCATTGTACAAAATGTTTGTCTAATCGGATGAAAATTGCGCCCTCTATAGGCGCAATGTAACTTAAAAAATGCATTTAGTGTCGGATTGCTCATTTTTGTAAAAAAATTGAACTTCCATCGGGAAAATATCGATCGATATTCAGTTAAAACATAAAATGTCGATAGTATCGATAGTGCCATCGATATTTTGCCAGCTTTACTTTGGGAACTCTAGATAGAAAGTTCGCCCTCTAGAGGGGATATATCAAAACATATGTCCCATTTACAATCCAAATCGATCTACACCATTAGGATTAATATCCGCACCCTCTTTTCAACCTACCCTAGTAAAATTTTAAGTCTTGCAAGATTAATAAAGAAAAACAAATTAAGACTTAAGTCTCCAAAATACTAAGAAAAATCAAGAAAATTAATATTAAAAGCTTATGAATCTCTAATTAATACTAGCTCTGAATGTCCTTATGACAAATTTCCTTGCCTATTGCACGTGTCCTTTACTGGCATTTAAGCATATCTACGCCAAAGACATCTTACGTTTGCTGCATTCAATGTTATCTTCCCCATTCTAAGAATCGATGTCTTTGTGCTGTTTGTCTTAGCCATTGCCATTATGGCATGCTTTGATAGTTTGATTCTTTGATGTGACAAATACGCTTCAATGTAATACTCACATAATGTCAACAGGAAACCACAAATATTTACTCATAATCACTCATTTGCATACATTTTGTGGCTTATGGTCAAACATAATTGAAAAGTGAGGCAATTCCTTTGAAAATGCCAATAAGTGTTGGGTCCTCCAAATACGTAGTTTAAGGTGGGGACTTGGGTAAAATTTATTCACAATATGTGGTGGTTGAGGGGAACATTTTTAATTCAAGTGGCTTTGGTTTAAAAGTAGTGGATTTTAGCTTTAGAGCTTTATATGGCAATACTACTCACAGAGCACCGTAACCCTATGGACATATAAGCACACATGTGACAGACAAAGAGACACTTATGAAAAATCAGACTGGGAACGCAGAAAAAATAAAAAAAGCAAACTCCTTAGATAATGTGGTAGTCGTCGAGGAAAGCTTAGTACAAAATTTGGGCAAGATTGGTCAAATAATGCGTTTGCTGCGGCTCTTGGGATGAAAATCTGGCTATACACATATAATGACAGCTATATCTAAATCTGAACCGATTTCCATGAAATTCACCGGTAATGCCGAAAGTCAAGAGAAAATCCTTCCTGCCAAATTTCAAGAGAATCGGTTAACAAATGACCATTTTATTGCATTATTACTGCAAATCGGACGAATATATATATGGGAGCTATATCCAAATCTGAACCGATTTCTATGAAATTCACCGGTAATGTCGAGAGTCAAAAGAAAATCCTTCCTGCCAAATTTCGAGAGAATCGGTTAACCAATGACCATTTTATTGCATTATTACTGCAAATCGGACGAATATATATGGGAGCTATATCCAAATCTGAACCGATTTCTATGAAATTCACCGGTAATGTCGGGAGTCATAAGAAAATCCTTCCTGCCAAATTTCGAGAGAATCGGTTAACAAATGATCATTTTATTGCAGTATTACTGCAAATCGGACGAACATATGTATGAGAGCTATATCCAAATCTGAACCGATTTCGAGCAAACTTCTCAGATAATGTCACAATCATCGAGGAAAGCGTTGTACGAAGTTAAGGGAAGATTGGTCAATAAATGCGCTTGCATTGGCTCTAGGAGTAAAAATCGGGCGATATATATATATGAGAGCTATATCTAAATCTGAACCGATTTCCATAAAATTCACCAGTAATGTCGAGAGTCAAGAGAAAATCTTTCCTGCCAAATTTCGAGAGAATCGCTTTACAAATGATCATTTTATTGCAGTATTACTGAAAATCGGACGAATATATATATGGGAGCTATATCCAAATCTAAACCGATTTCTATGAAATTCACCGGTAATGTCGGGAGTCATAAGAAAATCCTTCCTAACAAATTTCAAGAGAATCGGTTAACAAATGACCATTTTATTGCATTATTACTGCAAATCGGACGAATATATATATGGGAGCTATATCCAAATCTAAACCGATTTCTATGAAATTCACCGGTAATGTCGGGAGTCATAAGAAAATCCTTCCTGCAAATTTCGAGAGAATCGCTTTACAAATGATCATTTTATTGCAGTATTACTGAAAATCGGACGAACATATATATGGGAGCTATATCTAAATCTGAACCGATTTTGATGAAATCTTGCACATATGTAAAGATCAGTTACAAAACAATCCGTGCCAAATTTTGTGCAGATCGGTCGAAGATTGTACCTTCTACGGTCATTTAAGTGAAAATCGGGCGATACATATATACGGGAACTATATCTAAATCTGAAACGATTTTGATGAAATCTTGCACATATGTAAAGATCAGTAACAAAACAGTCCATGCCAAATTTTGTCCAGATCGGTCGAAAATTGTAGCTACTAGGGTCATTTAAGTGCAAATCGGGCGATACATATATATGGGAGCTATATCTTAATCTGAAACGATTTTGTTGGAATCTTGCAGATATATTAAGATCAGTAACAAAACAGTCCATGCTAAATTTTGTCCAGATCGGTCGAAAATTGTAGCTACTAGGGTCATTTAAGTGCAAATCGGGCGATACATATATATGGGAGTTTTATCTAAATCTGAACCGATTTTGGTGAAATCTTGCACATATGTAAAGACCAGTAACAAAACAGTCCATGCCAAATTTTGTCTGGCAAAAAACTGACAGCAATAGCCGTTGCTTCGTGCATCGAGGTTCTGGCAAAAAAACTTGATAATGAAAATTCGGCAGAGCCCGGTCGGTATTCGAACCTCGGCACATGGAGCAACAGCGATAGCCATTGGTGTTGTCTAGCGGTTGAAGCCATCAACACAATTTCCAAAACAGCCACAGAATCATCTTGATCTTACCGTCCTGGTTGTTATTGCCCTTATGGCCATTTTACTATCCATAGAGATGTTCACACTCGACGTCCTCGCGTTAGCACCACACCACTTCAGGCTTTCCGTGATAGCCCGCATCTCTGCCTACAGGACCGTCATCGTCGTTGGAACCACATTTTCAAGTGGAGGTGACAATCCTCGTCAAGCTCCTGAGGGAGAGCAGGCTCGTTCCGGTCCAAAGGACCGATCGCCGCGGAAACAGGGTGGCCATTGGTTATTTAAAGACCACCCTGAGCATCATAGGCACTCAGTATTTGTGCAAGAGCCGGTGCCACCCGATCTCTCACTGAGACTCCACTCGATACAGCTGATTGTCCGCGACTGTAGTCACAGCTACTCCGTATAGAGCATTCCACTATCCGCAACGTGTGGATGCGCCCGATAGCTTGCAGCTAAGTTTCTCGTGACAGCAATGAACACCACACAAGCTGGAACCTTGAATTCCGATCTGTGTGGTGTTCATTGCTGTCACGAGAAGCTTAGCTGTGAGCTACAGGGCACGTCCACAGGTTGCGGATAGTGGAATGCTCCATACGGAGAAGCTATAATTGCCCAGTAGCGGACAATCAGCGGTATCGCGTGGAGAGTCCCAGTGAGATGCCGTTTGGCACCGGCTCTTGCACAAATATTGAGGTGCCGGGTGCAGAATCGTATTAAGGTCGGGCAGCCTTCCAGATTTTCATATCGCCTCGTCTCAGCTATCCGATCGGACACCTTTTCCCTTCCTTTCAGATTTCCAATCGCCTCGATTAAACCGGGATGGTATGACCTACTCCTATTCTCAACCCATTCTGCCATCGTCTTAAGTCTCAAAGCCGCGGTGGCTGCCCCACACTTAATCTAATCAAGTATTATAACATTGTCTGCGTAGCAGACGGGTTCAAATTCCTAGTCAGTCAGCATCCGTAATAGGTCATTTAGGTTCAAATCCCTACTCAGTCAGCGACCGTAATAGGTAATTCATCGTGGTCACCCATAGCAGTGGCGATAAAATGCCCCCCCTGTGTTTTGGCTTGTGCCACTTCCTCCCTTATATTTATGTCATGGGACACACAATTTATCCACCTGTACCTTCTTAGCATATGGTTTATCCAGCCTCTAAGGACCGGGTCCACCCGATACTAGCCTAAGGATTAAATCAGTGTGTCGGTCCGCACATATCGATATAGGTGTCTTGGGCCCATAAAAGGCGCATTTATTGTCCGATATCGCCGAAATTTGGGACAGTGAGTTGTGTTAGGCTCTTCGACATCCTTCTGCAATTTGGCACAGATCGGTCCAGATTTGGATATAGCTGCCATATAGACCGATCTCTCGATTTAAAGTTTTGGGCTCATAAAAGGCGCATTTATTGTCCGAGTTTCCCAAAATTTGGGACTGTGAGTTGTATTAGGCCCTTCGATATCCTTCTTCAATTTGGCCCAAATCGGTCCAGATTTGGCTATAGCTGCCATATAGACCGATCTCTCGATTTAAGGTTTTGGGCTCATAAATGGCACATTTATTGTCCGATTTCGCCGAAATTTGGGACAGTGAGTTGTGTTAGGCTCTTCGACATCCTTCTGCAATTTGGCACAGATCGGTCCAGATTTGGGTATAGCTGCCATATATACCGATCTCTCGATTTATGGTTTTGGGCCCATAAAAGGCGCATTTATTATCCGATTTTGCCGAAATTTGAGAGAGTGGGTTGTGTTAAGCCCTTCGACATCCTTCTTCAATTTGGCCCAGATCGGTCCAGATTTGGATATAGCTGTCATATAGACCGATCTCTCGATTTAAGATTTTGGACCCATAAAAGGCGCATTTATTGTCCGATGTCTACAAAATTTGGGACAGTGAGTTGTGTGAGGCTCTTTGAAATCCTCCTAAAGCTTGTCACAGATCGGTCCAGATTTGGATATAGCTGTCATATAGCTATATCCATTTATAATCCGATTTCACTGAAATTCGACACATTGACTTATGTTAGGCTTTTCGACATCCGTGTCGTGTATAGTTCAGATCGAGGTGGTGGGTATCCAAAGTTCGACCCGCAGAACCTAATATTTTTTGAAATTTTCCATTTAAAATTTCCGTTTCCTCCTTTACATAATTTCTAAGTTCACACACATTGATTTCCATCATAAATTTACCTTCATGCCATATTCCATAGCGGAGTGTGCCTTTTAATATACTTAAAATTGATTTGGCTTCTTTCATATCCGTTGTTTCTGTTTTTTTTTTACAATTTTGGGTTTTTTTTTGTACTTTCCTCTCCACATATAAGTTTCGAAAGCAAATATCGTTGTCTTTTTCTTTGAGCAATATCTGCAGTAATAATCTTGACAACAATTTCTTATGAAACTCATTAACTTTTTAATGTAACAAATATTACAAATTTAAAAGAATGGAGGGTAGGATGTATGCCTTGTTAAAAGTCATAACGATATACACTCAAAAAAAAAAATTGATGTTTTAAAAGAATTAAAGGCTTGAGGTTTGAGGATGACACTTAGATCAATATTTCGAGGTCTTAGAAACTAGCATAACCCCCATTATATGGTGGTGGTCATATACATGTCTTTTATGTATCTTGCTTTTTTTCTTTGGGTGTCTCTTCAGTCACCTCTCATTTCCCTTATAGTGAGTCACATTCATTTTCACTGTAGCAACACCACATTGACTTTGGCATCTCCATCATTGTATTTGTTTTCTACATCTTCCCCGCCTCCTCCCTAACCTCATGTTATAGTCTGTTAAAAAGCCTAACAAACGTGATTTTTTGATCATTTCTACATCTTCTAAACCCTATACCCACCCTACCTTTTCGCTTCCATTAAAAATCTTGATTGTCACCAAAATTAAAACTTGAGAGGTGTTGGATTGTTACCATGACGAAGTGATGATGCAGTTATAAAGAGAAGTGGTTTTCCACTGTCAAGGGGCGATGGAAAGACAAAGGGGAGAAAGTTGGTATTTATATTACCGAACAGGAAATTACTTTATTCGAACACAAATTGACAAAAAAACAAAAAATGCTGCAGCAGAGGGCAATGTAAAGGACCAATGCTACGTGCAGGGAATTTTAAATGATTTAAAAAATTTAACTACATGAAATGTTAAAGTTTTAGGGTTTTGAAATATAAAACAAAAATATATTAAATTCGAAAAAAACTATCAAGAAGAATGGGCCAACGTAAAGCAATAGGTTGGCATGTACGCCTATGACACTGAACAACTGGGTTTGAATCCTGACGCAAACATTGGAAAAATTTTCAACGGTGGCCATGTAAAAACGTCTACCCTCCACAAAGAGTTGTCACCCTGCAGCACGCCGTTCGAACTCGGCTATAAGAAGGCGGCCGCTTATCACCCAGCTTAAATTTGAAGCGGACAGCAATCAGTGAAATATGAGAAGTTTGCCCCTTTTCCTAAATAGAATATTCATGGGCAAGTTTGCAGTGGGTTTGAATCCTGACGCAAACATTAGAAAACATTTTTAGCGGTGGTTATGCCCTCCTAATGCTGTATGTCATGTAAAAACGTCTACCCTCCACAAAGAGTTGTTACACGCCGTTCGAACTCGGCCATAAGAAGGCGACCGCTTATCACTCAACTTAGCACTCAGTTATATATGTGAAGTTTTCCCTTTTCCTTAATAGAATGTTCATGGGCAAATTTGCAAAAATTGCTTTTGAACTATTGGCATTCTAAGTCGAACTAGCCGTGCCCGTTTTTCTATCTGACCATACATCTGTCCGTCCGTTCATCTGTCTGTCCGTCCGTTCATCTGTCCGTCCGTCCATCTGTCCATCCTTCCACCTGTCCGTCCGCCCATCTGTCTGTCCGTCCATATGTCCGTCCATTCATCTGTATGTCCGTCCACCTGTTCGTTCATCCATATGTCTGTCCGTCCCCATTTGTCCGTACCTCCATCTGTCTGTCCGTCCGTCCATCTGTCTGTCCGTCCGGCCACCTGTCCGTCCGTTCACCTGTCTGTTCGTCCATATGTCCGTCCGTCCATCTTTCCGTGCGTCCATCTGTCCGTCTGTCTATCTGCCCGTACGTCCATCTGTCCGTACGTCCATCTGTCCGTACGTCCATCTGTCCGTACGTCCATATGTCTGTCCGTCCGTCCATATGTCCGTCCGTCCATATGTCCGTCCGTCCATATATCCGTCCGTCCATCTGTCTGTCCGTCCGTCCACCTCTCCGTCCGTTCACCTGTCTGTTCGTCCATATGTCCGCCGTCCATCTCTCCGTGCGTCCATCTGTCCGTCTGTCTATCTGTCCGCCCGTCCATCTGTCCATCTGTCTGTCGGTCCATCTGTCCGTCCGTCCATCTGCCCGTCCGTCCATCTGTCCGTCTGTCCATCTGTTTGTCCGTCCATTAGTCCGTCCGTCCATTTGTCCATACGTTCATTTGTCCGTACGTCCATCTGTCTGTCCGTCCGTCCATTTGTCTGTACGCCCATCTGTCCGTCGGCCCTTTGTCAGTCCGTCCATCTGTCTGTCCATTTGTCTGTACGTCCATCTGTCCGTCGGTTCATCTGTCCGTCCATCCATCTGTCCATCTGTCCGTCCATCCGACCAACTTTCCGTCCGTCCATATGTTCGTCCGTTCATTTGTCCGTACGTCCATCTGTCTGTCGGTCCTTCTGTCCGTTCGTCCATCTGTCCGTCCATCCATCTGTCCGTCCGTCTATCTGTCCGTCCATCTATCTGTCCGCCGTCTATCTGTCTGTCCGTCCGTCCATCCATCTGTCCGTCCGTCTATCTGTCCATCGGTCCATCAGTCCGTTGGTCCATATGTCCGTTGGTCCATCTGCCCGTCGTCCGTCCGTCCATCTGTCCGTCCGTCCATCTGTCCGTCCGTCCATCTGTCCGTCCGTCTATCCGTCCATCTGTCCGTTGGTCCATCTGTCCGTCCGTCCATCTGTCCATCCGTCCAACTTTTCGTCCGTCCATATGTCCGTCCGTTCATTTGTCCGTCGTTCCATCTGTCCGTTCGTCCATCTGTCCGTCCATCTGTCTGTCCATCCGTCCATATGACCGTCCCATTTGTCCGTACGCCCATCTGTCCGTCCGTCCACCTGTCCATCCGTCCATCTGTCCGTCCGTCCATTTGTCCGTCCGTCCATTTGTCCGTACGTCCATCAGTCCGTTAGTCCATCTGTCCGTCCGTCCATTTGTGTGTACGTCCATCTGTCCGTCGGTGTCCATCCCTCAATCCGTCCATCTGTCCGTCCGTCCATCTGTCCGTCCGTCCATCTGTCCGTCCGTCCATCTGTCCGTCCGTCCATCTGTCCGTCCGTCCATCTGTCCGTCCGTGCATATGTCCATCCGTCCATTTGTCCGTCCGTCCATCTGTCCGTCCGCTCATTGTCCGTACATCCATCTGTCCGTCGGTCCGTCCGTCCACCCATCTGTTCGTCCGTTCATCTGTTCGTCAGTCCATCTATCTGTCTGTCCACATTCGTCCGTCTATCCGTCCGTCTATCCGTCCGTCCGCTCGTCCATCTGTCCGTTTGGACCATCTTTCCGTCGGACCATTCGTTCGTCTATCTGTCTGTTCGTCCTTCTATGTTTATGTCTGTCCCACTCTCGAATTATTATCTGCTATGGCTGAAATTTTGTATATGTTGTTCCGCTTTTAATTCCCCCAACTTGTTGTCCGTCTGTTTGCCGGAATTTTTTCGCAATATCAATGAAAATTTCTTTCTCGTGTTTTTCGTTTTGGTTCCACCATCCTTGCCGAAAGTTATTGGACACGAAAATGAAATTTCATCCAAATTGATGCTTTTACCAATTTTTTGTGACTTATTAGGTTTGTTGTTTGTAAACCGTTTTCTGTTTTACCACTGGTCCTTCTTCATTGACTGTTGTTCGGCCACAGCCACATAAGCTTCAATTGTATGCCAATCTTTTCATATGTAGCAACTATTGCAGTTGTTCGATATACCACTGGTGCGTGGT
Organism: Stomoxys calcitrans; assembly: GCF_963082655.1. Taxonomy (NCBI): domain Eukaryota; kingdom Metazoa; phylum Arthropoda; class Insecta; order Diptera; family Muscidae; genus Stomoxys; species Stomoxys calcitrans. The sequence continues at coordinate 12,514,905 of NC_081555.1, read as the reverse complement.
ATTGCGTTCTGGGTCATTTTGCCTTAACGATTTTTGCCATTTTTTTTTGTTTTTTTTTTTGGTCAAATTGTGGTCTCAAACATTTGCTTTACCATCTTTAGTGTTTGCGTTTGAACGGTGCCTTAATTCCAGGCCAACACAATGGCCAGCACAATGCAACAGTTGCGACTCCAAGCGAAATGTGTGACTACATGAATGGCGGGTCACTTATATCTGTATTTAAACGAGGGGGTGGGGGCAGAGTAACAAAGCAAAGGATTTTTGTGTTGCGTTGAGTCTTGTCTGTATTGCAACGATGCACATCCGTGCTCATAGAACCTTAAACACTGAATCACAGTTGTTTTGCCATTTCATAGCCTTGGGGGTAACAAAACTGTTGCTTTTGGAAAACAGCAGGGTTTAACGAAGCATTTGGATGATGTTTAACTGGATTCAACTCAGTGGGTAATGTGTGGCAAAGCCTTTGGAAAGTATGGCCACCTTAAAGCACTGCTCTTTAAGGTGGAGGACAATTGGGACTGTGGTACTCTATATACGGCTGTTGTATAAATCTCTAAAGCTGATTTGAAAGCTGATTGGAAGCAAGAGCTATCTTTCCAAAGTCTGCCAGTTTTGTGCACATTTCGTAGTGCTTTTTGTAATAGCTTCGCTGCATAAATGAGTGAGACCTCTGATATCAAACTTTTTAAATTTTGTTAAAATTTTCTATGAATAAAATTTTAGGCTTCCGAGGTCTCAAGAAGTCAAATCAGGAGATCGGTTTATATGGGAGCTATATCAGGTTAAAGACGGATTTGGACCGTACTTAGTAGGTTTGTTGGAAGTCATAGATTTTCCCCAAAAGATGTCGCACCGCGGGACGGCGTGCGTCTATAAAAATAGTTCCCTTATCATTGAGTTTAAACTTGAATGGGAAAGCACTCATTGATGTGTAAGAATTTGCCCCTTCTTGGTTCCTGATGATAACGTTCTTCCTTAGGGTAATGTTCTCATTGGGGAAGGGATGGCACCTCATACATTTCCACTCAAATATGGACATCAAATTCGTGCTGGGTACTTGGACCCCAAAGGTTAATACGATATTCGTTTTCTCGTCTCCAATACCTTTCATTTATTACCCTTATTGTGCCCATCGGACCACTTTCGGATATGGATGGCGTTTTTGGGGAAAGGTGGAGGGTCCGCCTCCATCCAATATCTAAAAATTGTATAGCCTATGTTTCCTTCCAGACAAACGTACACAATCTATGAAAATTTGAAGAAAATCGGTTCAGCCAAGCATCATATAGTCATATTGGGTCTAAAGGCCCATTTTTGAGGCGAGGCGCCAGATTCGAAATCTACTTCCGAATACCTTTTATTTGAGCCCCATATTGAAATGAACTTCCAATATGTCTGCTTGGGACAGTTCTGGGGTTGGAGCGGCCTGATGGGTAGTTAGACTCAAATTTTAATACCATATTCGTATTCTACTCTCCAATACCTTTTATTTGATACCTATATCGACCCAATCGGTCCACTTTTGATTTTGGGTTGTGTTTTTGGTATAAGGGGGAGGGTCCGTCCCGTTTCCGATACCGAAAAATTAGAAACCTACCTACACAATATGCGAAAATTTCGAGAAAATCGGTTCTACCGTTTTTCAGTCGATACGGAACAAACAAACCGAGTCCCTTATATCCGTGATTGGTTAATGTGCCCATTTTGGGCGTTTTTTGTAGGGGTGGGGTGACCCCCTATACTTCGACATGCATTTATATGCCAGATTCGTTATCATACTCCCGCATACTTTTCATTTGATACCCATATTGTCCTTATCAGTTCATTTTTGATTTTGGTTGGTGTTTTTGGGGTAACGGGGCAGGGTCCGCCCCCTTCCGTTATCAATAAATTATAAAGCATTTTCCTACTTCCTGACCATAATCGTAATCTACTCCCGAATACCTTTCATTTGAGTCCCATATTGTTATGATCGTCAAATAAACCTATTTTAAGGGGTTTTTGGGCTGAGGCGGCCCCCCAGGTGCTTGGAGCCAACTTTATTTTATGAAATTCGTACTCTACTCTTGAATATCTTTCATTTGAATTCCATATTGTCCCGTTCGGTTCACTTTTATTTTTGGCTAGTACTTATGGGGCAGGGTCCGCCCCCTTCCGTTATCAATAAATTATAAAGCCTTTTCCTACTTCCTTACCATAATCGTTATCTATTCCCGAATACCTTTCATTTGAGTCCCATATTGTTATGATCCTCAAATAAACCTATTTTAAGGGGTTTTTGGGCTGGGGCGGCCCCCCAGGTGCTTGGATCCAAGTTTTATAATGAAATTTGTACTCTACTCTTGAATACCTTTCATTTCAATCCCATTTTGTCCCGTTCGGTTCACTTTTATTTTTGGCTAGTACTTTTGGGGTAAGGGGGAGGGTCCGTCCCCCTTCCGTTATCAATAAATTATAAAGCCTTTTCCTACTTCCTTACCATAATCGTAATCTACTCCCGAATACCTTTCATTTAAGTCCCATATTGTTATGATCGTCAAATAAACCTATTTTAAGGGGTTTTGAGGCTGGGGCGGCCCCCCAGGTGCTTGGATCCAACTTTTATAATGAAATTTGAACTCTACTCTTGAATACCTTTCATTTGAATCCCATATTGTCCCGTTCGGTCCACTTTTATTTTTGGCTAGTACTTTTGGGGTAAGGGGGAGGGTCCGCTCCCCTTCCGATATCAATAAATTATAAAGCCTTTTCCTACTTCCTTACCATAATCGTAATCTACTCCCGAATACCTTTCATTTGAGTCCCATATTCTTATGATCCTCAAATAAACCTATTTTAAGGGGTTTTTGGGCTGGGGCGGCCCCCCCTGTTACTTGGATCCAACTTTTATAATGAAATTTGAACTCTACTCTTGAATACCTTTCATTTGAATCCCATATTGTCCCGTTCGGTCCACTTTTATTTTTGGCTAGTACTTATGGGGCAGGGTCCGCCCCCTTCCGTTATCAATAAATTATAAAGCCTTTTCCTACTTCCTTACCATATACGTTATCTACTCCCGAATACCTTTCATTTGAGTCCCATATTGTTGTGATCCTCAAATAAACCTATTTTAAGGGGTTTTTGGGCTGGGGCGGCCCCCCCAGGTGCTTGGACCTAACTTTGTTTTATGAAATTCGTACTCTACTCTTGAATACCTTTCATTTGAATCCCATATTGTCCCGTTCGGTTCACTTTTATTTTTGGCTAGTACCTTTGGGGTAAGGGGGAGGGTCCGCTCCCCCTCCCAATATCAAAAAATTATATAGGCAATGTTTCCCTCCAGACCCACGTACACAATCTGTGAAAATTTCAAGGTAATCGGATACCTTTCATTTGAATCTCATATTGTCTCGATCGGTCCAGTTTTATTTTTGGCTAGTACTTTTGGGGTAAGGGGGAGGGCCCGTCCCCCTCCCAATATCAAAAAATTATATAGCCTATGTATCCTTCCAGACCAACCGGGAATGGGTTCAGCCGTTTTTCAGTCTATACGGAACAAACAAACAAACACAAATGTCTAAGACGAATATTTCGTGGTGTTTTAAACGGAATGACTAGATTAGTACACCCCCATCTTATGGTGTTGGTGGGTATAAAAAGTATTAACTTTTAAAATTGACCTAAAATTCCAATCCAATTTCTCGTCTTTGCATTGTCCATAACCTCATGAAATGCTTAAGCAATGTTATCTACCATGGACATTACACAAATTTGCAAAATAAACTAAATCACAATTTATTAACTTCATTAGATAAGGTCATTTAGAGGAGTATCGGTATTCAAGGACACACACACACACTGTATTCAATACACCTAACACCTAAGGATATGCAACAAAATATTAAACCTACTCTCAATACCTTCTCCACTCATATGAGCGAGCACAAAAGCCCCACTGCTCTAAAGGCCAACCAAGTTTTGGTTGCATAAAAATTGTTCACCATGGAAATTTATCACCTGTGTATGTGTGTGTGTGTGTGTGTGCGTGTGTGTGTGTTTGCTGTATGCACTTGATTAGCATATTTATAGCACAACTACATTATATGTGCAGTATGAGCAAGAAAAAAGTTCCATCATGTTATAGAGTTTAGTCAACCTTGTTAGATTAGTTTACACAAAGGGTTTACTAAGTCTGCATAATTGCTGATGCTACATCTGATAATGTGTGGAGCTTAGAGTTTGTCGTGTACGTAGGTGTAGGTGTGTTTTTTTTTCTTGTATATGGCTATTTTTCACTACTTGGTTCGTTTTTTGTAGTTCATTTTAATTGATTCAATATTGTGCATGTGTGGGAAATATAAAATGTATGGTTTTTTTACCCATCACCGAGGGACGCGCAGGTATATTCAATTTTGTCATTTCGTTTGCAACACATGGAAATATAAATTTATCAACTTTTTTTGCGTGTCGGGATGGGAAAATGCTTTACACATGTGACGAGTACGTTCCTCGCCTTATGGCGAACTCCATTTTAAACGACTAAAAACCCACCCTGTGTCACCTTTGGGGATTAATTCCACCTCTTCACTGCTATCGCATTACTTCGAGGTGGATCCCATATCTGGTGATTATGCATATCGTATCATCATCATTGTGTCTGCGTCCAGAACTCCCCATTCATACTCTATACCGCTGCATCGAGGTCTACCTTCTCCCTACGCAGTACTTGTTCGGCGTGTATCATAACCGCCTCCCACTTTTTCTCGTCTTCCAGCGTCCTCTGGACTATTCTCTTTGGTGAAACGTCACATTCATACTCTACACCGCTGCATCGAGGTCTACCTTCTCCCTACGCAGTACTTGTTCGGCGTATCTTATAACCGCCTCCCACTTCCTCTCGTCTTCCATCGTCCTCTGAACCATTGTCTTAGGTGAAACATCACCAATCGCTGTTTCCACATCCCTGCGGCTTTCAACCTAGCGCTCGCAGTAGAAGAATGTGTGTTCCACATTGAAGTGCATTTGGCCATTCTATGCAGGTATTTCCGGAAATAACCATGGCCTGCCAATTGCTGTGTAACGTAAAAGTTGGCGTCGCCGTGCTTTTCATCTCTCCACATCCGTACATCGGGTATTAGGCGTCACACTTGCTTAAAGTGCATTTGCCCATTCTATGCAGGTATTTCCGAAAGTAACCATGGCCTTTCAAAAGCTGACGTCGCCATGCTTTCCATCTCTTCACATCCGTACATCAGGTATTAGGCGTCGCGTTCACCTCGCTTGATTCTCATTCGTCCGCCTTTGTTGCCATCTCTCGAAAGTCTCCTCTCGTACAATCCATAAATGATTCATTTGACTCTCACCCTGTCCTCTCTGGGTGTTGCACTTTGCGGTGTAAAGCATGGCTTGCTCCATGACCTGTAGGTATATCGGAACCATTACGGCTATTGCAAGGGCTGCGGGCACCGCCACTGTCCGGATGTGACCCTAACAGCCGCTGTCCTCTGCACCGAGAGTAGGGATTTCGCTCGGCATGCTGTCTGCAGTGTCTGGCGCCATAGAGGAGGACGCTATTGCATGTCTCCAATTACAGTCTGCGCCTGCTCGGAAGAGGCCTACCTATGTTTGCCTTCAGTCGGCTTAGTTATCGGCCGTTATCCTCGCGACCTTTGTTGTCACATGACGGATTTGATCTGCATAGGTGAGCTTTGTATTTAGTGGGATACCTAATTTGACCCATGTTTTGGTCTTCATCAGTTGTTGTTGTTGTTGTTGTAGCAGTGTGTTGTACACTGAGGCGGCAGCCCTTGCCGATGGATAACTCCATCGGGTCAATCCGGTACGTACAACCGGCTTCATCAGTATTTCGTCTATGCGCATATCCACTTCCACTGGGATATTTTTTCTCGTCTTCTACATGGCGAGTTGCTAGCCATGGGAGTCCAGCCAGTCTTTTGACGCTCTGCACCTTCCGTGTCTTCTGCCATGATGACTGCAGCGATATCGTCAGCATATTCTGGCATTTCTGTTCGAAGAGGATTCCATCATAACTGACATTCCAAAGATCCGGTCCAAGTATGGATCCTTGCTATTAAAATTACCCCTGTAAAAAAATTATTTCGGGGTGGCCCTGGTCCCCTGGGCCCTCCTTGGCTACGTCCCTGCTGCCATTTATACCAATCTACATTTTTGTAGAATATTTTGATATGCTAGAATTCCAATTTAAAGAAGATTTTAGCTCTGTTTCCAAATAGGAGCAGAAAAACAATTTTTACAAAATTATCCAAAAATCTTGCATTGGTGCAAGTTTGTGCAGCTGAAATTTTGCTTTATTGATTCAGGACACTTCACTGAAGAACACTGAAAACGAATTAGGGCGGCACAAGTCGGCAATCTTTAAGATATTATCCTATTAAAAAAAAAATCCATTTTGCTTACATAAAAAAAAATTTTTCCAGTCTGGACCATATTTTGAACGGATAACGGGAGGCTTAATACAACTCTTGTTGCCAACTTAAGACCCTAAATCGGCAGATCGATTTTTACGGCAGCTATATCTAAATTATGTCTGATCCGTACCATATTCTGTTCGAATGAAGAGAGGCTTAAAACAATTCGCTGTTTAAAATTTCGTTGATATCGAGTTATAAATTCGGCTTTTATGGGCTCAAGACCCTAAATCAGCACATCGGTATACAAATATGCTCCGATCTGGACCATTCTCAGTTTGAATGTCGGGAGGCTCAACAAACAACTCAGTGTTCCCAATTTCAGCGAAGCAGGTTAATAAATTCAGCGGTTATGGGTTTAGGATCCCCAAATCGGCAGATCGGTCTATATGGCAGTTAAATCTAAATATGGCCCAATTTAGACCATATTCTGGTTGGATGATGGGAGGATTAAAGCAACTCACTGTTTAAAATTTCTGAGAAATTGGTTAATAAATACAACTATCAAGGACTTAAGACCCTAATTCGGGTGATCGGCCCATATGGCAGCTATATCAAAATATTGTATGATCCGATCTGAACCATTTACAGTTTGAATGTCGGGAGGCTTAATTCAACACACTGTTCCCCATTTCAGCGAAATCGGTTAATAAATGCAACGGTTATGGGCTTAAGACCCTAAATCGGTGGATCGGTTTATACGGCAGCTGCACCTAAATGGGGTCCAATTTAGCCCATTCAAGAACTTTATGTGTGTATTGAAGAACTATTAATCGGTGCAAAATTTCTGGTCAATTTCTTAATTTTTGAAGGCTGTGGCGGGATTACAACAGGCGGAGAGACGGACAGACATGCAGAGATCATGAGATCCCATATATATATAATAAACTTTGTAGAATCGGAAATGACTAAATAAATATGCCCCCTATCCCATGGCGTCGATATGACCACCTTTTCCCTTGAATATTTCTCCTGGTTCGTCAAAAAACGAATTGATTGCTGTTGGAATGAAATCTGCCGGTATTCTGGACCATTGCCGTACAATGCCTTTCTTCAGAGCATTCATACTGACATCTAAAATGTCCCACATAGAACGGTGCTCCAGATTAACAGCTGGCGAATTGGACAGCTAATGTGTGGATAAAATGAAGTGCAGAACATATTTTTTTTTTTTTTTATTTTAAAGTTTTTTGTTTTTGCCTGTTAGGGCAAAGATCATTAAATTCCACAATTTCTGTTTGTGTCTCTTTCGAGACGAGCTCAATGATTGGAGATTTTTCTTTGCAAATGAAAAAGGAAAGTCAGAGATCCCAACACTCACCAACCTCTATTGGACGCATTTCGTCTTTGGTTAGAAGACTTTTTGCAAATGGAAAAGGAAAGCCAGAGATCGCAACACTCACCAAACTCTATTGGACGCGTTTCATCTTTGGTTAGAAGACTTTTCAACCATATTAGATGTGACGGCTTCAAGGGCTATACGTGGGTATGTTGCATTTGTATCGCCTCTTTGATACTAACACCACATTAACCACGCTCGACAACCCTGTCTATTGGCTGTACTTTTCCCAAAGCATGTGTTTTGTGACGGTGCCGAGTCGTATTGGTACGTCTACATGGTCTACGACCGAAATGTTTTCAACATGCTTTCTCGATTATAAGTCGCAATCATATTAACTTTGACGCAAGGCTTGAAAAAAAAAGAAGGGAGAGCGTTCTTCGGCTGTCACAGTTTTCCATGCCATCACTTGAGAAGGAAAATTATTTCGGGTGGCCTTTTGTGAGCTCAAATTCTTGTAAGTGAGCTTGATAGGTAAACACGATCATTTTGGGTGTGTAAGAATTGCCCAATTGGGAGATTTTTCTAGACAGAGAACACGATATTCGGAAATTCACCACTTTCGATGAATCTGAGCCTTCAGTCTCCAAACCATTTAAGTGTCTGCTGCTGTTTTGTTTATGGAATTCCTTAAATGGGAGCTTTTTCTAGTCAGAGAATACGATATTCGGAAATTCATCACTTTCGATGAATCTGAGCCTTCACTCTCCATACCATTTAAAGATCTGCTGCAGTTTTGTTTTTGGACCACCATCATGGCTTTTGGCAGCGCTGCCATTATCATTATAAAGATTTAAGATGCGAACACACAAACTTTTTGTTCACTTTGAGGTATTTGAGTTCGCCAACAATAACCGGTGGTGATTTTTCAGCAAAATTGAATGCAATGCCACCTTTGCGTAGAGGTTAGCATGTACGCCTATGACGCTAAAGGCCTGGGTTTAAATTCTGGCAAGAACATCAGATAATTTTTTAGCGGTGGTTAGCTGGCGACATTTGTGAGGTACTGTACCATTTGGTATGGCACGCCATTCGGACTCGGTTATAAAAAGGAGACCCTTTATCATCGAATCGTACAACACTCATTGGTATATGGGGAGTTTATTAACGGAATTTTCTAGGGCAAATTTGCGTTGCTAATTTTGGATGAACTCCATCACGGTTAACTTTATTTTTAAATAAACTGTCATTATCATAAAAACGATTTGTGGTGCGATACATAAGCATTTTGTTCACTTTGAGGTATTTGAGTTCGCCAACAATAACCGGTGGTGATTTTTCAGCAAAATTTAATGCAATGCCACCGTTGCGTAGAAACGGTAAAAATGGTATGGCAGCATATCCACCTATGACGCTGAAGGCCTAGGTTCGAATCCTGGCAGAAACATTAGAACATTTTTTAGCGGTGGTTATCCAATCCTAATGCTGGCGACATTTGAGAGGTAATGTACGATTTGGTATGGCAGCCATGTAAAAACTTCTCCACAAAAAGGTGTCGACGTGCGGCACGCCGTTCGGACTCGGTTATAAAAAGGAGACCCCTTATCATTGAATCGGACAACACTCATTGATATATGAGAAGCTTCTTAACGGAATGTTCTTGAGCAAATTTGCTGTCGACATTTGTAAGGTACTGTACCATTTGGTATGGTCGCCATGTAAAAACTTCTCCACAAATAGGTGTCGTACTGCGACACTCCGTTTGGACTCGGTTATAAAAAGGAGACCCGTTATCATTGAATCGAACAGCACTCATTGATATATGAGAAGTTTCTTAACGGAATGTTCTAGGACAAATTTGCATTACTATTATGGATGAACTCCATCACGCTTAACTTTATTTTTAAAAAAACTGTCATTATCATAAAAACGATTTGTGGTGCGATACATAAGCATTTTGTTCACTTTGAGGTATTTGAGTTCGCCAATCATAGCCGGTTGTGATTTTTCAGCAAAATTTAATGCAATGCCACCTTTGCGTAGAGGTTAGCATGTACGCCTATGAAGCTGAAAGCCTTGGCTTGAATTCTGGCAAGAACATCAGAAAATTTTTTTACCGGTGGTTAGCTGGCGACATTTGTGAGGTACTGTACCATTTGGTATGGCACGCCGTTCGGACTTGTTTATAAAAAGGAGACCCTTTATCATCGAATCGGACAACACTCATTGGTATATGAGAAGTTTATTAACGGAATTTTCTAGGGCAAATTTGCGTTGCTAATTTTGGATGAACTCCATCACGGTTAACTTTATTTTTAAAAAAACTGTCATTATCATAAAAACGATTTGTGGTGCGATACATAAGCATTTTGTTCACTTTGAGGTATTTGAGTTCGCCAACAATAGCCGGTTGTGATTTTTCAGCAAAATTGAATGCAATGCCACCGTTGCGTAGAAACGGTAAAAATGGTATGGCAGCATATCCGCCTATGACGCTGAAGGCCTAGGTTCGAATCCTGGCAGGAACATCAGAAAATTTTTTAGCGGTGGTTATCCAATCCTAATGTTGGCGACATTTGTGAGCCGTGTAAAAACTTCTCCACAAAGAGGTGTCGCGCTGCGGCACTCCGTTCAGACTGGGTTATAAAAAGGAGACCCTTTATCATTGAATCGGACAGCACTCATTGGTATATGAGAAGTTTATTAACAGAAAGTTCTTGGGCAAATTTGCATTACTATTATGGATGAACTGCACCACGGATAACTTTATTTTCAAATAAACTGTCATTATCATAAAAAACGATTTGTGGTTCGATACATAAGCATTTTGTTCACTTTGAGGTATGTGAGTTCGCCAACAATAGCCCGTTGTTATTTTTCAGCAAAGTTTAATGCAATGCCATTAGAGGTTAGCATATCCACCTATGACGCTGAAGGCCTGGGTTTGAATTCTGGCAAGAACATAAAATTTTTTTGCGTTGGTGCTCCCCTCCTAATGCTGTCGACATTTGTAAGGTACTCTACCATTTGGTATGGTCGCCATGTAAAAACTTCTCTACAAAAAGGTGTCGACGTGCGACACGCCATTCGGACTCGGTTATAAAAAGGAGACCCTTTATCATCGAATCGGACAACACTCATTGATATATGAGAAGTTTCTTAACGGAATGTTCTTGGGCAAATTTGCATTACTAATACGAATGAACTGCATCACGGATAACTTTATTTTTAAAAAAACTGTCATTATCATAAAAACGATTTGTGGTGCGATACATAAGCATTTTGTTCACTTTGAGGTATTTGAGTTCGCCAACAATAGCCGGTGGTGATTTTTCACTTGTGAGGTACTATGCCATTTAAAAAAATGGTTTGGCAGCCATGCGAAAACTTTTTCCCCAAAAGAGGTTTCGCACTGCAGACGCCGATCGGACTTGATTACAAAAAGCAGGCCCCTTATCATTGAGCTTAAAACTTGAATCGAACAGCACTCATTGATATGTGAGAAATTTTCCCCTGTTTCGAAATGTTCTTGGGCTAAGTTGCATTACTATTACGCTTGAACTCCATCACGGATGACTTTCTTTTCAAATAAACTTTGAAGCTAATGCTTTTGATGGGTTTTAAATAATTTGAAAGCTGCCAATAAAACAAAAATCATGTAGCTGTCATTTCTAGTTAAGGCAGATATACCAATGTGAACATGTTGGTGGGTATTCAAAGTACGGCACCGCCAAAGTTGATACCTTTTCACATTTAATTTTTTTCTTTTTTTTTTGGTTTCAGCCCAAAACATGTTTCTAAAACTTCGATAGGGATGGTTAGTTTATAAATACAAAAAAAAAAAAATTAGTATGTTAACATGCCTATCAAATCAATAAGGCCAACAGTTTGACAAGTTGTACATTTTAATTAAAAATTGGCCAGGATTAAGGACACTTGGAATATTGTTAAAGTAAATTTCTGACTCTTTAATAGATGCCGTTGCCAGCTGGTTCTAGGTATCAAAGTCAATTAGTGAAACCCTTACTTCTCAGAACTTTGAGAAAGTTTAATTGATTTTTTGTCTTAAAACAATCTTTGAAACGTTGTATTAAACGAAATTTAAAAGCTAGTCTTTAAAGAAAATTAATGAAATTTTATGTTTGGAAAAACTTTTGTTGCAATTAATGAAAGCTTTATTTTTTTTTGGTGAGTGGTGGGCACATTAACCCAGACGAAGATTATTATCAAACCCATGGGCCAGTGTTCTTGTGCGCCTACACAATAACCTGAAGTAGTGTGTGTTTATTTGCCCACCACTGATGCATATGCACAACCCATATGGCGTATACATAACATTTCTGTTATTTGGTAGCACTCATACGCCCCATAGTCCCTTATTGCTATTTACGAACTCTTAACTACTATAATTACAGTAAAGCCCTTTCGTGGAAATTCGTATTTCGTTTCTCCCCCCGTACTTCCAGCCATACATGAAGTTTACAAAAAATTCTGGTTTATTTATTTCTGATTTATGCATTAAGAGTTTATATAGAACAATAAAACATTTGAAATGCCATTGTGAATGCAAACTCAAGCAAAAAAGAGAAAGCCAGAACTTTTCTTCATAACCTTAATGGCCTTTTACGCGATAAATGCAAACATTTACATTAAAAATACAACGTGCAATTACCTGAATAATAAATATAAACATATTTACGCATATTTAAAATAAAAAAAAAAAAAATTAACTGATTTTTATTTTAAGAGGATTATAATCAAAGTATTAAAGGTGGAGGATATTAATTTTATTGGGTTGCCCAAAAAGTAATTGCGGATTTTTCATATAGTCGGCGTTGACAAATTTTTTCACAGCTTGTGATTCTGTAATTGCATTCTTTCTTCTGTCAGTTATCAGCTGTTACTTTTAGCTTGCTTTAGAAAAAAAGTGTAAAAAAAGTATATTTGATTAAAGTTCATTCTAAGTTCTATTAAAAATGCATTAACTTTCTTTTAAAAAATCCGCAATTACTTTTTGGGCAACCCAATAGTATTTACCAAGGACCTTTGGCATACACACATATGTATGTGGTCTCCGAGCCGATGAATAGCCATCCCAATTTACCATGGGCGAAGTTACGAATGTCATCCATGGCGCCAAATTATCTAAGGCGTTGGGCCCCGACGGAATCTCTACATTAATGTTGAAGAATCTGGATTCACCTGGAGTTGAGTATTTTACCACTGTCCTCAACCTCTCTGTGAACACCCTTATAGTTCCCGATGTCTGGAAAATGGGCAGAGTTATCCCGCTACTGAAGCCTGGAAAAGACCCGAATTTGGAGAAGTCATACAGACCGATCTCTTTTCTCTCAAAGACGCTTGAGGGATTACTCCTCCCAAGCCTCGTAGGAGAATTTCCATTCGCCTAGCATCAACATGGAGTTCGGAGACTGCACAGCACAACAACAGCTGCTGCATGCCATCACCGCACATATTTGCCGTGGCTTCAATCAGCCCAGGCCATGTGATAGGACGGTCCTCGTGGCACTGGACCTATCGAAGGCATTCGAAACGGTCAGCCATGGGTTGCCCAAAAAGTAATTGCGGATTTTTCAGGTCGGTGATGACCAAATCAAAGCATTAATCGAATTGGATCGTCATGTAATCGTGAGATAGAAGAGAAGTTAAATATACCCAAATCAACCGTTCGTTATCACATAAAAAGTCTTGGACTGGAGAAAAAGCTTGATATTTGGGTACCACATGTATTGAAAGAAATTCATTTAACAAACCGAAGAATCAATGCTTGTGATATGGACCTTAAACGCAATGAATTCGATCCGTTTTTAAAACGAATCATAACCGGAGATTAAAAATGGATTGTTTACAACAACGTTAGTCGAAAACGATCATGGTGCAAGCATGGTGAACCAGCTCAAACCACTTCAAAGGCTGATATCCATCAAAAGAAGGTTATGCTGTCTGTTTGGTGGGATTGGAAGGGTGTGGTATATGTTGAGCTGCTTCCAAGGAACCAAACGATTAATTCGAATGTTTACTGTCAACAATTGCACAAATTGAATACAGCCATCAAGGAGAAGTGACCAGAATTGGTCAATCGTAAAGGTGTCATATTCCACCAGGACAACGCTAGACCGCACACATCTTTGGTCACTTGCCAAAAACTGAGTGAGCTTGGCTGGGAACTTTTGATGCATCCACCCATCCATATAGCCCTGACCTTGCACCATCAGACAACCATTTATTTCGATCTTTGCAGAACACCTTAAAGGGTAAGAACTCCTTAAATGGTTCAGTTTTTTTGCAGATAAAGGCCAGAAGTTCTATGAGCGTGGAATAGTAAATTTGCCAGGAAGATGGCAAAAGGTTATCGAACAAAATGGCAATTATATATTTGCTTAAAGTTCATTCTAAGTTTTATTAAAAATGCATTTAATTTCTTTTAAAAAATCCGCAATTACTTTTTGGGCAACCCAATATTTGAGGACATCGCCAACACGTCCCTCCAGCCATGCCTGAAACGATGGGTCGCGAATTATCTGTGTGGTCGCCAGTCATTTGTGGAATTTAGGGATAAGTAGTCGAAGCACCGTAGAGTGAAACAGGGAGTTCTCCAAGGTGGGGTGATATCTCCGGCATTGTTTCACCTGTACCTATCCTCCATTCCACCCCCTACAGACGACATAGAGATCGTATCATATGCGGACGATTGTATGATCATGGCATCAGGACCCCCCCCACACCCATTGATGCGATAGGTTGAACGTCTACCTCAACGAACTTACCGCATATTTGGCTGCAAGAAATCTGAAGATATCCGCCACCAAATCTTCAGCCACATTGTTCACTACAAATACGCGTGAGGTTAATACCGAGCTGACTGTCATAGTCGATGGAGAAATAATTCCGACCATCTGGTGTCCCAAAACACTTGGCGTCACATTTGACACCTCTTACACATTCTCCCCACGTGCCACAGCAATTTGGGATAAAGTCAAAAGTAGAAACAAGGTCCTCAAGTCACTTGCTGGCAGCACTTGGGGTGCAGACAAAGAAACCTTGATGACCACATACAAAGTAATTGGCCGGTTTGTGGTAAGATATGGAGCGCCAGTGTGGTATCGTCAACTTTGTGACATGCAGTGGAATAATATTCAGATCTGTCAGAATGCCGACCTCCGAACTGCTGTCTCCTCAGTTGTCATGTGAATCACCTTCATCAGGAGACAAAGATCCTACCAGTGCGAAGACTTAGCTACGAGCTGTCTAAGCAATACCTTTTGGGCTGTTATCGCAGAGACCATCCATATCATCATCTTGTGGATAGATATCCACCGCCCAGCAGCCTTAAGGTAGATCTACATGATCTGGAGCGTGAGGTTCAGCGTTGCAAGCGAGAACCTCTAGATCAAGCGGCATATCAAGCAACAACAACTAAACAACATTCATGCAGACACGGTAGCAGTTGCGGTAATTGGTTACCTGGTGAATGTAGTCCTTGGAGAACGACCGCCACCCATTGCACCCGAAGAAATCGTCCTCCCCCGGCAAACCAGAGTAATTCTGGCTCAAAAGCGTTCCGGCAGATGCAGCCGCCTCAATTCCTACAGAGCTAGGTTTGATGCAGACGTGCAAGATGTATGGGCATTCATTGCCCACTCCCTTAACTCGCACTGCGTCGTCCCGAAAGGCTTCGGGTTAACCAAGTTTATTGACGGCAGTCCTCTGGCCTTCACCACCAAATCGTCTGCCCTTTCATTTTTCCTTACTTCGTTATGGCCCTGCACCCAAACGATGCGGATTTTGCCATCCCCAGAGAAGGCGTTAATCTCCTTCTTACACTGCAAGACGGTTCGAGGGACCTTACCGTTCTGCTTGTTATTGCCCTTATGGCAATTTTACTGTCGGTAAAGATGTTCACACTCAATGTCCTCAATGTTAGCACCACACCACTTCACGCATTCCGTGATCGCCCGGATCTCCGCCTGTAGGACCGTATTATGTTCAGGCAGTCTAAAACAGATCTCAGTCCCTGGGTTCTCAATGTATATCCCCAGGCCCACTCTGTCCTCTAGCTTTGATCCATCCGTGTAACATGATCTTCCAGATGGCAATACTAGGGTTCCGTCAATCCAAGACTGTGCCGAAGGCAGCAGTGCCTCGCACTCGACTTCCAGGTTCATCTCAGGTATCCGATCGGAAACCTCTCCACTTCCTTCCAGGTTTCCTATCGTCGCCTCGATTATACCGCGATGGTATGAGCTGCTTCCATCCTCAATCCAATCTGCCATCACCTTAAGTCTCATAGCCGCAGTGGCTGCCTCACACTTAATCTGTATGTCAATGGGTCGGATATCTAGAATAGTCTCCAGTGCCCTAGTGAGCGTGGTCCTCATCGCTTCGCCTATGTTCTCTGAACCTGTTGTATGGTCCTTATGTTGCACTTTTTCTCCATAGCAGTCCACCAAACTATTGAGACGTAAGTAAGTATTGGTCTAGTCACGCTACTGTAGAGCCAGTGGACCATCCTAGGATTCAGGCCCCATTTCGAGCCTACGGCCCATCTACATAGTGTCCAACATCTGTGAGCCTTCTTAGTACGCTCCTGAATGTGACATTTCCAATTCAGTTTCCTATCCAAGATCACACCTAAGTATTTGACCTTGTCAGATATCCCACCACCATAGAATGGGGGTATACTAAGCTAGTCATTCCTTTTGTAACATCTCCAAATATTCTTCTAAGACCTCATAAGGCATATTTATTTTTGATTGTCTCGACGTTCTAAGTCTATCTAGCTATGTCTGTCCGTCCGTCTGTCGAAATCACGATAGTGGTCGAACGCGTAAAGCTAACCGCTTGAAATTTTGCACAGATACTTAATATTGACGAAGGTAGTTGGGGATTGCAAATGGGCCATATCGGTTCAGATTTAGATATAGCTCCCATATAAACCCAAGTTCCGATTTGACTTCTTGAGCCCCTGGAAGCCTGAATTTTTATCCGAGTTGGCTGAAATTTGGCAGACAGTGTTCTGTTATGACTTCCAACAGTTGTGCCAAGTACGGTCCACATCGGTCTATAACCTGATATAGCTCCCATATAAACCGATCTCCTGATTTGATTTCTTGAGCCCTTATGAGGCGGAATTTTTGTCCGAATTGGCAGAAATTTTGCATATAGTGTTCTGTTATGACTTCCAATGACTGTGCTTAGTACGGTTTAAATCGGTCTATAACCTGATATATGTAGCTCCCATATAAACCGATCTCCCGACTTGACTTCTTGAGTCCTTACAAGCCGCAACTTTTGTCCGATTAGGCTGAAAATTTGCATGCGATATTCTTTTACGACTTCCAAGAATTGTGCCAAGTCTGTCTATAGCCCGATATAGCTCCAATGTAAACCGGACTCTCGATCATCCTTATTCGGTTCTAAGAAGCTTTAATTCTTGCTTGTTTGACGGAAGTTTGGTATGTAGACTAAAATTATGCCCTTCAACTATATTTATTTTGTATAAAGTTTTAGCAGAATCCATGGTGGTGCGTTCCCAAGATTCAGCCCGGCCAAACTTAGCACGCTATTTTTTTTTTGTTTTATTTTATTATTTGTAGGGTGTATATTCATCTAGTCATTTCATTTGCGACACATCGAAATATTCATTTCCGGCCCTACAAAGTGTATATATTTCGGATCGTCGTAAAATTCTAAGGCGTTTTAACGTTTTCCGTATGTGTCCGTCTGTCCTGCCGTCTGTGGTAGTGACTCTACAGCCTTCAAGAATTGAGATATTGAGCTAAAATTTGGCACAGATGCTACGTTATGTTCTTCGCAGGTTATGTTGTTGAAGTGGTCAAATCGGACCATATTTGGATATAGCTGCCAAATGGACCGATCTGCCGATAAAGGGTTTAAAGCTCATAAAAGCTACATTTATTATCCGATTTTGTCGCCGCACGCCGTTTGGACTCGGGTATAAAAAAACCTCCTCGGTTCCTAGGCAATTTTTACTCTAAATTCAAAGTTATTGAGTCCGTTCTCAACTCTTAATTGTCGTGATTGGTCTATATATTCATTTGGTGGGGTTTGGGCGGCCACCGAGGCACCAGATGTTTTGTTTTGTTTTTGGTGACTGTTGAAGAGCAAAAATATTTCGAGCGAATCCATCACCAATCTCCGAGATCTGGTATTTTTAAAAATTAGGGTAATGAGAAATGTTTTTTAGGGGAGGTATGGCGCCTCAGACATTCCGACTCTAATATGGATATTAAATTAGTGCTACTCTCCCAAATCCCTTTAATTTGAGCTCCATATTGCTATGGTTGGTAAATAATGAACCGTTTGGAGAGTGTTTTAGCGCTGGGGCGGCCACCGGTAATTTGCCCCGAAAATAGATATTAAATTCGTTCTTTATTCCAAATACCATTGATTTGAGCTCCATATTGCCATAGTCATATATGGGGTGCTTTATGGGGTGATTTAGGGCGTTTATGGGGTGCTTTAGGGCGAACCCCCATGAACTTGGCTCCAAAATTGCATATCAAATTAGTTTTCTACTCTCAATTAATTTTCATTTGACTCCCATCTTATGTTAATGGGTCAATTAACCTATTTGACGTATTTTAAGGAGGAAAAGCTCTACCTGCCTTGCACGCAAATTTTAATACCGTATTCGGACCTACTTTCCTTTCATTTGAGTCCCATACAGTCATGGTCGGCTAATATGCCCGTTTGGGAGTATTTGGGGGTGAAGCGATCTTCCATTACTTGGACCTGATTTTTTATGCCATATTTGTAATCTAATGGCGAAGACTTTTCATTTGAGTCCCATATTGACATGAACGTCTAATATATCTGTTTAGAGGGGGTCGGAGCGGACCGCTGGGTACTTGGACCAAAATTTCTATGCGATATTCGTTTTCTAGTCACCAATACATTTCATTTAATAACCATATTGTGCCCATCGGTCTAATTTTGATTTTGGGTGGCGTTTTTGGGGTAAGGGGGAGGGCCCGCCCCCCCCCCCATCCAAGGATGGGGCGCCCACTCAGTGACATGGATTGGGAAATATATAGCAGATTCGTGTTCTTCTCTAAAATAACCCTTATTTGAGCCCCATATTGCAATGGTCAGCAAATAAGTCCTGTTTGGGGCGTGTTTTGGGGAAGGGGTGGACCCCCAGAAACTTTTCTCTCAAATACTTCCTATTTGGGTGGTGTTATGGGGGTGGGGTGGCGCCATATACATTTTTCCCAAACATTGATATCAGATTTGTGCTTTACTTCCGAAGACCTTTCATTTGAGCCCCATATGGCTAGGGTAGTAAATTTTTCTTCTTTGGGGGTTAATTTTGGAAGGGCCGCCTCCAATATACTGGGCCCCATATTTGGATATCAGATTCGTATTCTACACTCAAATAGCTTTTATTTAAGCCCCATGTTGCCATGGTCATGAAGTAAGTCCTTTTTGGAGGTGTTTTGGGGAAGGGGTGGACCCCCTGAATCTTTGTCCTAAATTTGGATATCAGATTTGTATTTTACTCGTAAATACCTTTCATTTGCGTCCCATATTGCCATGGTCGGTAAATATTGGGTTGCCCAAAAAGTAATTGCGGATTTTTTAAAGCAAGCTAAAAGTAACAGCTGATAACTGACAGAAGAGAGAATGCAATTACAGAGTCACAAGCTGTGAAAAAATTTATCAACGCCGACTATATGAAAAATCCGCAATTACTTTTTGGGCAACCGAATATGTCCGATTTAGGGGTGATTTGGGGGTTGGGGTGGTCCCCCAAACACTTGGTCCGACAATTGGATATCAGATACGTTTTGTAATCTTAAATACCTTTCATTTGAGTCCCATATTGTCGTGATTAGTGTATATATATATTTGGTAGGTTTTGGGGTGGGGCGCCCCCCTCCCCACAGGTACACCATCCGAAATTTGGATATCAACATTACGCTTAAATCGCACCACCCATCTCCAAGATCTGGCATTTCTGAAAATTAGGGTAAGGGGGAGGGTCCGCTCCCCCTTCAGATATCAATAAAATGTAGTACCCTATTTTCACCACGGGATCATTATGAACCATCAGGAAAAATTTCAAGAAAATCGGTTCAGCCGTTTCTGAGTCTATAAGGAATACACAATCAAACAAACAAACTCAAATTGATTTTTATATATAAGAATATATTTTAAATTATTTTTTTTTTTGTATTTTTATTTTATTTTATTTTTTATTATTTTATTTTATTTTGTATATTTTTTTTTTTTATTTTATATAATTTTTTTTTTATTTTTTTTAATTTAATTTTTTTTTTATTTTATTTTTTATTATTTTTTTTTATTATTTTTTTGTTTTGTTTAACCACATCTTAAATCAATTCTGTTGTGAGTCTGGTTTCATTTATTATTGGCAAAAATTGGTTATTGCTTTAAAATCGCATTAATACTTCGTTAATACATTAGGGTGGTTCGTTTATTCATAAAAAATTAAATTCATAGGAAAAATATGTCAGTAGCACTATAATCATGTTAGGCTTTTTTATCGCCCATAATGAGGTCACCTTAAAGAGTATCCATCATCCAAAATTTTAATCCACCCTGTTATCCTTGTTTGCTGTCTTACTCAGTGGCATTTAACAATTACTCATAAAATGTATATTAAAAAAATATTTCTTTTGCTTTATTTACATTTTCATCTGATATTACCAATTGACACGAGTTTTAATTTTCAACATTCGAAGGTAATAACAAGGACATATTACTGAATCCACATGATGAAGTATACAATTAATAACAAAAAAAATTCAATGGAAATGTGGGATGATTATTGACATTGGCTTAAAACTGTCGAATATTTGTTTTTATGGTGAAACAAATGGAAACAGTTTAATGGAATTTTTAATTTAATTGTAAATGTTCTATAAGTGTCTGAAGCTTTGGAATTGTTTTTTGCTTCCTTATTTGTGCTTCTAGGTAATTTCCATGGAAATTTAAGTGAAGGCCAATTAAAATTTGATTCAAATTTTAAAAAGCTTTCATTCTCTGACAACTGTTTTTCTTGGTACATAAGTGCTTTGATCAATTTCTTTTCAATCCCTGCAAATTTATTGGGTTGCCCAAGAAGTAATTGCGGATTTTTCATATAGTCGGCGTTGACAAATTTTTCACAGCTTGTGACTCTGTAATTGCATTCTTTCTTCTGTCAGTTATAAGCTGTTACTTTTAGCTTGCTTTAGAAAAAAAATGTAAAAAAAGTATATTTGATTAAAGTTCATTCTAAGTTTTATTAAAAATGCATTTACTTTCTATTAAAAAATCCGCAATTACTTTTTGGGCAATCCAATACCTACCTCTATGGCTTTTGTTGACTTGCCAACTAGCTTTTTAGTTTTCTCTTGCCCACGCTATTGGCCGTCAACAAAACAAGTGAATTTGCTTTCCTTTCTAAAGTTAAAGTTTTTTTTTTGTAAAATTTTTCTTTGTTTTTCCAGATTTCTTTCTCCTAGTATATCTTATCGATATTTGTTTGTATTGGTGTCTTACAATTTAGCTTTTTGAATAGATTTCCACTCAAAGGAAATGCTTCGCGCATTGTGGAGTTTCTAGGGGAAACGGATATAAATAAGAATGCCTTTTGTTTTGTTGAAAAAAAAATGTAAAATATGGCTCACAGTGATATTCTTTGAAATAGGTATATAAGTTTGTATGCCGGCCCCCTAAAATGATAGAAAATCAAGCAAAAAGGCGTTAAGTTTGGCTGTTTCGAACTTTGGATACCCACCACCTCGTGTGTGCAGCTCTTTACAAATCTAGACCGTTTTGAGCCCAGTTTACAGAAAAATGTCTAAGAGCCTTACATAACTCACTCTTCCACATTTCGGCGATATTGGACAATAAATGTGCTTTTTATGGCCCCAAAACCTTAAATCGAGAGATCGGTCCCTATCGCAGCTATATCCAAATCTGAACCGATCTGGGCCAAATTGAAGAAAAATGTCGAAGGGCCCAGCACAACTCACTGTCCCAAATTTCGGCGATATTGGACAATAAATTTGCCTTTAATGGGGCCAAAACCTTAAATCGAGAGATCGGTCTATATCGCAGCTATACCTAAATCTGGACCGATCTGGGCCAAATTGAAGAAAAATGTCGAAGGGCCTAACACAACTCACTCTCCCACATTTCGGCAAAATCGGACATAAATGCGCCTTTTATGAGCCCAAACCTTAAATCGAGAGATCGGTCTATATGGCAGCTATATCCAAATCTGGACCGATCTGGGCCAAATTGAAGAAAAATGTCGAAGAGCCTAACACAACTCACTGTCCCAAATTTCGGCGACATTGGACAATAAATGTGCCTTTAATGGGTCCAAAACCTTAAATCGAGATATCGGTCTATATGGCAGCTATATCCAAATCTGGATCGATTTGGGCCAAATTGAAGAAAAATGTCGAAGGGCCTTACACAACTCACTGTCCCAAATTTCGGCCAAATTTGAAAACAAATGTGCCTTTAATGGGCCCAAAACCTTAAATCGAGAGATCGGTCTATATGGCAGCTATATACAAATCTGGACCGATCTAAGCCAAATTGAAGAAGGATGTCGAAGGGCCTTACACAACTCACTGTCCCACATTTCGGCAAAATCGGACAATAAATGCGCCTTTTATGGCCCCAAAACCTTAAATCGAGAGATCGTTCTATATGGCAGCTATATCCAAATCTGGACCGATCTGGGCCAAATTGAAGAAAAATGTCGAAGGGCCTTACACAACTCACTGTCCCAAATTTCGGCCATATTTGAAAACAAATGTGCCTTTAATAAATAAAAATTTAAATCGAGAGATCGGTCTATATGACAGCTATATCCAAATCTGGACCGATCTGGGCCAAATTGAAGAAAAATGTCGAAGGGCCTTACACAACTCATTGTCCCAAATTTCGGCGATATTTGAAAATAAATGTGCCTTTAATGGGCCCAAAACCTTAAATCGAGAGATCAGTCTATATGACAGCTATATCCAAATCTGGACCGATTTGGGTCTAGTTTGCAGAAAAATTTCGAAAATCCTAACATAACTCACTGTACCAAATTTCGGCGACATTGGACAATAAATGTGCCTTTAATGGGCCCAAAACCTTAAATCGAGAAATCGGTCTATATAGCAGCTATATCCAAATCTGGACCGATATGGGCCAAATTGAAGAAGGATGTCAAAGGGCCTATCACAACTCTCTGTCCCAAATTTCAGCAAAATCGGATAATAAATATGGCTATTATGTTCAAAAGACCCTAAATCGGCGGATCGTTCTATATGGTTTGCTAAATTCAACCGGTCCGAATCTTATATACCCTCCACCATGGATCGCATTTGTCGTGTTCTTCTCGTGGTATCTATTTTTAGGCAAACATATAATAATGCTTAATAATTGTTATGCTATTAAAGATATATCAAGTTATAGTCCGATACCGATACCGGACCATAAGTGACTTGAATGTTGAAGACCATGGTAGAAGTCATTGGGTAATATTTCAGTCCATTCGGATAAGAATTGCGCCTTGTAGGGTCTCAGGAATCATAATTGGGAGATCGGTTTATAAGGGAGCTGTATCAGGCTATAGGTTGATTAAGACCATATTGAACAAGTATGTTGGAGGTCATGGGAAAGGCTGTTGTACAAAATTTCAGCCAAATGGGATAAAAATTGCGCCCTCTAGCGGCTAAAGAAGTCAAAATCCAAGATCGGTTTGTATGGCAGCTAAATCAGGTTATGAACCGATTTAAACCATACTTAGCTTAATTGTTGGAAAACATAACAGAACACTTC
The DNA here is from genome assembly GCF_963082655.1 of Stomoxys calcitrans. Taxonomy (NCBI): domain Eukaryota; kingdom Metazoa; phylum Arthropoda; class Insecta; order Diptera; family Muscidae; genus Stomoxys; species Stomoxys calcitrans. The sequence continues at coordinate 12,491,355 of NC_081555.1, read as the reverse complement.
ATGAAAAATTTCAACCAAATCGGATAAGAATTGCGCCCTCTAGTGGCTCAAGAAGTCAAGATGCCAGATCGGTTTATATGGCAGCTATATCAGGTTATGGACCGATTTGAACCATACTTAGCACCACTATTGGAAGTAATAACAAAACATCTCATGGAAAATTTCAGCCAAATCGGATAAGAATTGCGCCCTCTAGCGGCTAAAGAAGTCAAAATCCAAGATCGGTTTATATGGCAGCTATATCCGGTTATGAACCGATTTGAACCATATTTAGCGCAGTTTTTGGAATTTATAACAATATACATAATGCAAAATTTCAGCTAAATCGGATAAGAATTGCGCCCTCTAGCGGCACAAGAAATCAAAATCCAAAAAAAAATTTAAATAAAAAAATGTTTGCCTTTAAGTGGCTTAGATACAGCCATTTTCTTCTCTTTTTCAACTGTCTTCATGGACCTTTATTTAATTCCCATGCAATCCATCATCTCTTTTCTTATCGCATGTTTCAGAAAGCTTAAGAAAACTTTTAATAATTGTTTGTTTTTCCACCCCTTGGAGGAGGAGAAAAGACCGCTATGGTGTATTTAAAGGATTTTTGCAAGTTAACGCTTGGCCCTGGCCCATGTAATGAAAAGTGAAAGCCTCACATAATTAACCGTCACTTGGCCTTCATGTTTTATTACTTTATTTAAACTTTGCTTTTTGCCTCGGATGAAATGCTCAGCCCATTACAGCCGTTACTTAAGCTAATTTAAAATAATTTTTCTTTAACGTCTGATATTTCGACAACAACAACAACAACAATAGCCAGTGTTCTAAGAAAAGAATTCCCCTGCCATTATGGAATGCGAAAAGTTCAAACATGCAGACTGTGCCATTTTTTGCCCAGGACAAAGGCAGCAATGTTGCAAAATTCAGATTCCAACTAAGAGGAGAGCTGACTAACTAAAATGTTAGTTGAGATATTGCCTCAAGTTATTGTGAACTAAATTTTCTTAGCTTAAGGGTAAAATTCTTAAGAAAAGAGGTCACCTCATAGTTGCCATAGATTTTTAAAAGGAAAAAAAAATGATAATAAAAATTTCCAATTCTGAAAGAAAATCATGTCAACTATTTAAATAATTAACACAGTTTGAGGCAAATGCTGTGAATAAAGATTAGCTGCACCGAAACTCAAACATAAATCATAGAAAAGTTCGACTAAAGTGCAGGGGTCACACCAACAAAGGACATAGCTTCAACCAGCTTTAGGTTCTTGGCATCGGTATAAACTAATTGACCTCAAGAAACGAACCAACAAAGTAATGTCTAAAGGGAATGAGTGACAAACCGAGGTATTGCCAATACTGGAGTCATTTTTGCATTTCCAAAAGGAAATTGAAATGTAGGAAATTTTCCAAGGATAAGAGAAAGTCCGTATGTTTAATGTCTTCAAATACTTATAGCTAATACATCAAGCTAAAATTTTGCCTATAATTTTTTCAATTCTCACCTTTAAATGCGACAAACCACAATCCACGCATTTCACGAATTTCACGCATCTTACTGCCATTGCACTGATATGACACAGATTTTCTTGGAAGCACTTTATCATTTCCACCATAGCCATTCTATGCCATGCAATCTTCTCTCGAATGTGTGTGAGTATTGTATGTACCCAGCATGACTGTGTGTGTTTCAATTGATTTTTCACAAACAATTCTCGGAGCTTCTTTTTCGAAGAACGCATGCCAAATATTGAAATGCTTGAAGCATGAGCAAAGTTTTGGATGGAAAACACAATGCAAACGATTTGCAGTGGAGCAATGAAAGGAGAACACAGTAGTGAAAGCATAAGAATTGGACGATTAAAAAAAAAGTTTCATAGAGGCTTAATATAATGAAGCTGGCTTTAAGGTAACTTCATTTGGGAAAGGGTAAGGGGGGTAAACTATCTTTTGCTTCGGGAAAGGATACTAAAACTAGCTTTCCTTTGGGAAGGGGTACTAAAACTAGCCTTTTCTTTGGAAAAGGTTACTAAAACTACCATTACTTTTGGCAAGGGGTTCTAAAACTACCCAAAGGAAAGGAAACTGAAACCATTTTCGTTGAGAACGGGTACTAGAACTAACCTTTCCCTTGCGAAAGGGTATTAAAACTACCTTTTCCTTTAGGAAAAGAGTAATAAAACTACCATTACTTCTGGCAAGGGGTACTAAATCTATACTCTCCTTTGAGAAAGTGTACTGAAACTACCCAAAGGAAAGGGTACTGAAACCCTTTTCGTTGAGGACGGGTACAAGAACTACCCTTTCCTTTGGGAAAGGGAACTAAAACTACCCTTTCCTTTGGGCAAGGGTATTAAACTACCTTTCCCTTTGGGAAAGGGTATTAAAACTACCCTTTCCTTTGGGAAAGGGTAATAAAACTACCCTTTCCTTTGGGAAAGGGTAATAAAACTACCCTTTACGTTGGGAAAGGGTAATAAAACTACCCTTTCCTTTGGGAAAGGGAACTTAAACTACCCTTTCGTTTGGGAAAGGATAATAAAACTACCCTTTCCGTTGGAAAAGGGTACTAAAACTACCATTATTTTTGGCAAGGGGTACTAAATCTATACTTTTCTTTGAGAAAGGGTACTGAAACTACCCAAAGGAAAGGGTACTGAAACCCTTTTCGTTGAGAACGGGTACTAGAACTACCCTTTCCTTTGGGAAAGGGTAATAAAACTACCCTTTCCTTTGGGAAAGGGTAATAAAACTACCCTTTCCTTTGGGAAAGGGAACTTAAACTACCCTTTCGTTTGGGAAAGGGTACTAAAACTACCCTTTCCTTTGGGCAAGGGTATTAAACTACCTTTTCCTTTGGGAAAGGGTACTAAAACTACCATTATTTTTGGCAAGGGGTACTAAATCTATACTTTCCTTTGAGAAAGGGTACTGAAACTACCCAAAGGAACGGGTACTGAAACCCTTTTCGTTGAGAACGGGTACTAGAACTACCCTCTCCTTTCGGAAAGGGTAATAAAACTACCCTTTCCTTTGGGAAAGGGTAATAAAACTACCCTTTCCTTTGGGAAAGGGAACTTAAACTACCCTTTCGTTTGGGAAAGGGTAATAAAATTACCCTTTCGTTTGGGAAAGGATAATAAAACTACCCTTTCCGTTGGAAAAGGGTACTAAAACTACCATTATTTTTGGCAAGGGGTACTAAATCTATACTTTCCTTTGAGAAAGGGTACTGAAACTACCCAAAGGAACGGGTACTGAAACCCTTTTCGTTGAGAACGGGTACTAGAACTACCCTCTCCTTTCGGAAAGGGTAATAAAACTACCCTTTCCTTTGGGAAAGGGTAATAAAACTACCCTTTCCTTTGGGAAAGGGAACTTAAACTACCCTTTCGTTTGGGAAAGGGTAATAAAATTACCCTTTCGTTTGGGAAAGGATAATAAAACTACCCTTTCCGTTGGAAAAGGGTACTAAAACTACCATTATTTTTGGCAAGGGGTACTAAATCTATACTTTCCTTTGAGAAAGGGTACTGAAACTACCCAAAGGAACGGGTACTGAAACCCTTTTCGTTGAGAACGGGTACTAGAACTACCCTCTCCTTTCGGAAAGGGAACTAAAACTACGCTTTCGATTGGGAAAAGTTAATGAAACTACCCTTTCCTATGGGAAAGGGAACTAACACTACCCTTTCCTTTGGGAAAGGGAACTAACACTACCCTTTCCTTTGGGAAAGGGAACTAACACTACCCTTTCGTTTGGGAAAGGGTACTAAAACTACCCTTTCCTTTCGGAAAAGGGTAATAAAACTACCATTACTTTTGGCAAGGGGTACTAAATCTATACTTTGAGAAAGGGTACTGAAACTATCCAAAGGAAAGAATACTGAAAACCTTTTCGTTGAGAACGGGTACTAGAACTAATCTTTTCTTTGCGAAAGGGTATTAAACCTACCCTTTCCTTTGGGAAAGGGTAATAAAACTACCCTTTCGTTTGAGAAAGGGTACTAAAACTACCATTATTTTTGGCAAGGGGTACTAAATCATTCCTTTGGGAAGGGGTACTAAAACTACCCTTTCCTTTGGGAAAGGGTATTAAAACTACCCTTTCGTTTAGGAAATGTACCCTTTCCCAAACTAACCTTTTCTTTGGCAAAGGGTACTAAAACTACCCTTTCCTTTGGGAGAGGGTACTAAAACCACCCTTACCTTCCGAAAAGGGTACTTAAACTACCCTTTCCTTTAGGAAAGGGTACTAAGCTACCATTTCCTTTGGGAAAAGGGTAACAAATCCACTCTTTTATTTGGGAAGGGAAACTGAAACCAACCTTTCCTATGGGAAAGGGTACTAAAATCACGCTTTCCTTTTGAGAAATGGTACTAAAACTACTCTTTTCTCTGGTAAAGGGTACCAAAACTGCACTTTCTTTAGTAAAGGGTACTTATATTGCACTTGTTCTTAAAAAAGGGTAATTAAACTACCCTTTCCTTTGGGAAAGGGTAATGCAACTACCCTTTCCTTTGCGGAAGGGTATTAAAACTACCCTTTCCTTTGGGAAAGGGTAATGAAACTACCCTTTCCTTTGGGAAAGGGTAATAAAACTACCCTTTCCTTTGGGAAAGGGTAATGAAACTACCCTTTCCTTTGCGGAAGGGTATTAAAACTACCCTTTCCTTTGGGAAAGGGTAATAAAACTACCCTTTCCTTTGGGAAAGGGTAATGAAACTACCCTTTCCTTTGCGGAAGGGTATTAAAACTACCCTTTCCTTTGGGAAAGGGTAATAAAACTACCCTTTCCTTTGGGAAAGGGTAATGAAACTACCTTTTCCTTTGGGAAAGGGTAATAAAACTACCCTTTCCTTTGGGAAATGGAATTAAAACTACCCTTTAGTTTGGGAAAGGGTATTAAAACTACCCTTTCCTTTGGGAAAGGGTACTAAAACTACTATTACTTTTGGCAAGGGGTACTAAATCTTTACTCTCCTTTGAGAAAGGGACTGAAACTACCCAAAGGAAAGGATACTGAAACCATTTTCGTTGAGAAAGGGTACTAGAACTAACCTTTCCTTTGCGAAAGGGTATTAAAACTACCCTTTCCTTTGGGAAAGGGTAATAAAACTACCCTTTCCTTTGGGAAAGGGTAATAAAACTACCCTTTCCTTTGGGAAAGGGTAATGAAACTACCTTTTCCTTTGGGAAAAGGTAATAAAACTACCTTTTCCTTTGGGAAAGGGAACTAAAACTACCCTTTAATTTGGGAAAGGGTACTAAAACTACCATTACTTTTGGCAAGGGGTACTAAATCTTTCCTTTGGGAAGGGGTACTAAAACTACCCTTTCCTTTGGGAGAGGGTACTAAAACAACCCTTACCTTCCGAAAAGGGTACTTAAACTACCCTTTCCTTTAGGAAAGGGTACTAAGCTACCATTTCCTTTGGGAAACGGGTAATAAATCCACTCTTTTATTTGGGAAGGGAAAACTACCATTACTTTTGGCAAGGGGTACTAAATCTTTCCTTTGGGAAGGGGTACTAAACCTACCCTTTCCTTTGGGAAAGGGTATTAAAACTACCCTTTCCTTTGGGAAAGGGTATTAAAACTGCCCTTTTCTTTAGGAAAAGAGTAATAAAACTACCATTACTTCCGGCAAGGGGTACTAAATCTATACTCTCCTTTGAGAAAGGGTACTAAAACTACCCAAAGGAAAGGATACTGAAACCATTTTCGTTGAGAAAGGGTACTAGATCTAACTTTTCCTTTGCGAAAGGGTATTAAAACTACCCTTTCCTTTGGGAAAGGGTAATAAAACTACCCTTTCCTCTGGGAAAGGGTAATAAAACTACCTTTTCCTTTGGGAAAGGGTAATAAAACTACCCTTTCCTTTGGGAAAGGGAACTAAAACTACCCTTTAGTTTGGGAAAGGGTACTAAAACTACCCTTTCCTTTGGGAAAGGGTAATAAAATTTCCCTTTCCGTTGGAAAAGGGTACTAAAACTACCATTACTTTTGGCAAGGGGTACTAAATCTTTCCTTTGGGAAGGGGTACTAAAACTACCCTTTCCTTTGGGAAAGGGTATTAAAACTACCCTTTCCTTTAGGAAAAGTACCCTTTCCCAAACTAACCTTTTTTTTGGAAAAGGGTTCTAAAACTACCCTTTCCTTTGGGAGAGGGTACTAAAACCACCCTTACCTTCCGAAAAGGGTACTTAAACTACCCTTTCCTTTAGGAAAGGGTTCTAAACTACCATTTCATTTGGGAAAAGGGTAATAAATCCACTCTTTTATTTGGGAAGGGAAACTGAAACCAACCTTTCCTATGGGAAAGGGTACTAAAACCACACTTTCCTTATGAGAAATGGTACTAAAACTACTCTTTTCTCTGGTAAAGGGTACTTAAATTGCACTTGTTCTTAAGAAAGGGTACTTAAACTACCCTTTCCTTTGGAGAAGGGTAAAAAAATCACCCTTTCCTTTCGGAAATGGTACAAATACTACCCTTTCATTTGGAAAAAGGGTAATAAAATTTCCCTTCCCTTTGGGAAAGGGTAATAAAACCACCAATACCTTTGGAAAGGGTGCTAAAATTACCCTTTCCTTAGGGAAAGGGCACTAAAACCACATTTTCCTTTGTAAAAGGGTACTAAAACCACCCATTCCCTTGGAAAAGGGTACTAAAACTACCCTTTCCTTTGGGAAAGGGTACAAAGACTACCCCTTTCTTTGGGAACGGGTACTAAAACTATACTTTCCTTTGGGAAAGGGCACTAAAACCACACTTTCCTTTGGGAAAGGGTGCTAAAACTACCCTTTAATTTGGAAAGAGGGTAATAAAACTACCCTTTTCTTTGGAAAAGGGTACTAAAATTACCCTTTCCTTTGGGAACTAAAACTACTCTTCGCTCTGGGAAATTGTACCAAAACTATCCTTTAGTAAAGGATACTAAAACTATACTTTGTTTTGGAAAAAGAGTACTAAAACTACCCTTTTCTTTGGGCAAGGGTACTAAAGCTACCCTTTCCTTAAGAAAAAGGTATTAAACTAGTCTTTCTAAGGGTACTAAGACTACCTTTTTTTGGAAAAGTGTACTAAAACTACCCTTTCCTTTGGGAAAGGGCACTAAAACCACAGTTTCCTTTGACAAAGGGTACTAAAACCACACTTTCCTTTGGAAAAGGGTTCTAAAGCCACCCTGTCCTTTGGCAAAGGGTGCTAAAACTACCCTTTAATTTGGAAAAAGGGTAATAAAACTACCCTTTTCTTTGGAAAAGGGTACTAAAACTACCCTGTCCTTTGGGAACTAAAACTACTCTTTCCACTGGGAAATTGTACAAAACTACCCTTTTCTTTAGTAAAGGATACTAAAACTACCCTTGTCTTTAAGAAGGGGTACTTTAACTACCCTTTCCTCTGGAAAAGGGTACTAAAACCACCCTTTCCTTTGGGAAAGTGTACTAAAACTACGCATTCCATTGGAAAAGAGTACTAAAACTACCCATTCCTTTGGGAAAGAGTGCTAAAACTACTCTTTCCTCAGGGGAAGGGTACTAAAACTACCCGTTATTTTGGAGAAAGGTACTTAAACTTCCCTTTACTTTGAGAAAGGGTACCAAAACTACCCATTCCTTTTGGAAATGGGACTTAAACTACCCGTTCTTTTGGGAAAGGGTACTCAAACTTTCCTTTCCTTTGAGAAGGGTACCAAAATTGTCCTTTCTTTTGGGAAAGGGTACTAAAACTACCCATTCCTTTTGCAAATGGTACTAAAACTACCCTTTCCTACTACTACTAAAACCTCCCTTTCCTTAGGGATAGGGTACTAATACCACCCTTTCTTTTGTATAACAATTGATTCTTAATATATTTTGAAAAATGTGTTTAAGTTTTTTGTTTTTTTCCATTTAACACACTGTTGTCCTTTCAAAATTTACTTCGTTTAGTCATGTTGATGTTGGCAAGCACAAGTTGTATAACTGTATCACACATCGTCTTTGCATTGTGTACTGTTTATCAACACCTAGCAATCATATGCCTCAACAGTATGTTGTACAGCATATGTTTCAGACATTGAATTGGCTTACAATTTTATAGCATACTTTAAGGCAACTTGTCTGCTATTTTCTGTACGACAGTCTGTGTGTGTGTGTGTGCGTGCACTCAACTCCATTATGGGTGTTCCTTGGAGAGGTGCTACAGAAGATGACTTTAAATATTTACTCAACAATTTCCAAGAAGAGTTTTCTTGAGCTTCCCGCCCCAGCCAGCCCCCATGCAGCTTTAAATTTTCAGCCTTTATAAAAGGCCAGGCGCCAAAGGGGCTGTGTTGAAGTTACAAACGTAAAGGTGAAAGCATGAAATGTAGACATTTTATATGGTTGTAAGTCAAAAGTGTTATGGTGTATATGAGCATATGTTGTTTGCATTAGCTCGCTGCTGTTTTATGTATTTGTTGCTATGCTATTGCTGTTTATACCTCCAAGGGAATAAATGTTGCGCCACAATTGGCTGTTGTGATTGCTGTTGACTTTTAAAATGTCTAGAGTGGTGTGAAATCGTCTAAAAGTACACGATATTTGATGTAGCGAGAATTATTTAAAGTAGAATTTAAGTTTAGTAGACACTTAAAACGAAAGACAATACTTGTCTGAAAACTTAATACAAATTCTAAGAGCCATGGTTACTAAACTACTAAATTTCCCATGAACATACCATTAAGGAACAAGGGATACTTATCTTATTTCAATGAGTCTGATTAAAGTTTAAGCTCAACGATGGGGGTCCTGCCTTTTTATGCCGAGTCCGAACGGCGTACCGCATGGCGACACCACTTGGTAGAAAAGTTTTTACATGGGAGGTCGTATTTATATTGAATATATATACCGCGAGCCAAGTTCGACACCTTTCACACTTACTGTTCTTTTCAATCGCATGTGTTTTCGTTGTAGTGATGGCTTTTTTGTTTATACAACTGCTATTGCTGCCAAGGTATACAAATGTAGTTGGCTGGTATCATGGGGGTAGGATGGCCCATAGACACTTTTTCTCGGATATTGATATCAGAATCGTGCTATACTTTCATAGACCTTTCATTTGAGCCCCATATTGCTAGGGTCGTAAATTTGTCCTCTTTGGGTGGTGTTTTCGGGGAGGGGCCCCCCAAATACTTGGTCCCACATTTGGATATCAGTTACGTCTTCTACACTCAAATACCTTTATTGTCATGGTCAGTAAATAAGTCCTCTTTGGAGGGTGTTTTGGGGAAGGGGTGGAGCCCCAGAAACTTGGTCCCGAAAGTAGGTATTAATTTCTTGCTCTACTTCCAAATACCTGTCATTTGAGCCCCATATTGCCATGGTCGGTAAATATGTCCGATTTCAGAGTGTTTTAGGGGTGGGATGGTCCCCCAAACACTTGGTCCCACAATGGGATATCAGATAGGTTTTTCACTCTCAAATACCTTACATTTGAGTCCCATATTGTCATGATTGATCCATATGTATATTTGGTGGATTTTGGGGATTGGCGGCCCCCTAGGTACCCCATCCGAAATTTGGAAACCATGTCTTTGTTATTAGAAAGCTTATAAAATTTCGCTTAAATCGCACCACCCCTCTCTGAGATCTGGCATTTCTAACAATTAATGTGGGGGGTTGTTTTGAGGCTTGGTTGGACCTTAAGACTTTTCGTCACGAAGTCCTGTGCCTTCTTGCAATTGCCGGGCAGTGACACAACAGCTGCTCGACTATCTCCAACTCCTTGTAGTCATCGCACATCCTGCAGAAGTCAGCCTCTTCCTGCACCCAGCGCTACGTCAAAGACCTGACGTTGCAATAATCAGTCAGGATTCCTTTTAACAGTCCAAAGTCATGCTTTCTCAGCCCGAGGATAAGTAACGTCCTGTTTTGCGAAATACTCGGCCACAGAGCCTTTGATACCCTATAACTTACAGCACTACGCCTTGTTCGCATCGTAGAAGGTGTGCACTCTACCAAGAAACTTGCACAGTGAAGATCTTACTGATTCCATAGCAAAATCGGCGGCAATCAGCGATCCATTCCTGGCCTACTCATCCGCCGCTTCGTTCCCCGTCACACCTTGATGGCCTGGGACCCAGCAAAGCCTGATAGCTTTTCCCATGGTTCGAACAAGCCCTTTGCATCTTCAACCCAGTTTTGGCCACAGGGCCCTTGACACCCTATAACCTACAGCATTAATCTACATCTTGTTCGCAGAGTCATCGTAGAAGGCGTGCACTCTACCCAGAAGCTTGCCCAGTCAAGTTCTTACTGATTCTATAGCAAGATGGGCGGCAATTAGCTATCCATTCTTGGCCAGCTTGTCCGCCCGCATTTAATATCCATTTTCCCCGTAACAGTGAAATACATGGGCCCTCAACATCCGAGTATAGACCTAATCTGAACATAAAGGCCAATTTTACGTTCCAAGGCATTGAACGCACCAAAGCCGCACTTATGACCCAGAATTTATCAAATTTCGAACATTCGAACCAGTAACAGTCCATATTAGAACTTATGCACTTTTCCTATGACTGAATTTAAAGACCCCTTGTAACAGTATTCCAGATGGCTATACTAGGGTTCCGTCAATGCAAGACTGTGTCGATGGCAGCAGTGCCTCGCACTCGACTTCCAGCTTCATCTCAGCTATCCGATCACTCTTTACTTACTTACCTTACTTTAATTGGCTATGACAGAATATTTCTTCCACTAGCCGAACGTAGAATAGCTTCTGCGCTCATTCTAAAATCTCTGACACCAAGTTTCGAGGTGTCTCCCACAACTTGATCTTTCCATCGGGCTTTTGGTCTTCCCGTTTTGCGTGTACCACCGTGTTTGCCTTCTAAAGACTTCTTTGCTGGAGCTTCTTCATCCATTCTGACAACATGACCTAGCCAATGCAGCCGTTGTATTTTGATGCGTGTAACTATGCTGTCGTCGTCATACAGCTCATACAGCTCGTGGTTCATACGTCGCCTATATTCTCCGTTAACGCAAACTGGTCCATATATTTTACGAAGAATCTTTCTCTCAAATACTCCATCCGATCACTTTAGGCGATGGAAAAATGGATTGACGATGGGAGTAGCTCATTCCATCGCGCTATAATCGAGGCGACGATAGGAAACCTCTTTCCTTTCTTCCCGGTTTCCTATCGTCGCCTCGATTATAGCGGTAGAAGGAGGCGGTACCAATTCGCTGTGCCATATTTCAGTGAAATCGGGTAATATATGCATCTCTTAGGAGGCCAACAACTTAAATCGGGAGATCGGAAGAGGCGGTACCTCCTCCTACCTCAAAAGTTGACCTATTGGAGCAATATGCAACTCAAATTAAAGTTATACCAGAGTTAAGTACGAATTTCATATTTAACAATAGGTCCAGGTACCTAGGGGGCCGCCCGATCCCGAAACTCCCCCAAAATTGGCATATTGGATGATCATGGCAATTAGGAACTCAAATGGAAGGTATTCGAGGGTAGTTTGCGAATATTGTCTGGAGGGAGTAATGGTCTATATATTTTTTTCATATCGGAAGGGGGGGCGGACCCTCCCCCTTACCACAAAAGCACCACCCATATATAAATGTCGACCGATTAGGACAAGATGGAACTGGAATAAAAGTTATACGAGATAAAAATACGAGTTTGATATTGAAAATTGGGTTCAGGTACCTAGGGGGCCGCTCGACTCCGAAACTCCCTTAAATGGGCATATAGGGAACTCAAATGAAAGGTATTCGGGGGTAGATTACGAATACGGTCTGAAAGGAGCTATAGGCGATATAGTTTTTTTCATATCGGAAGGGGAGCCGAACCTCCCCCTTAGCATATGGATATGGTAAGTAACATGGAACTGCGGTGGAGTAATATGGTACTCAAATAAAAGTTATTTGAGAGCAAAGTACGAATTTGGTATTAAAATTTGCGTCCAGTTACCTAGGGGGATGATGAATTTAATATTTAAAATTGGCTCCAGTTACTTAGGGGTCGCCCGACCCCGAAACTCCCTTAAATAGGCAGATTGGACGATCATGACAATAAGAAACTCAAAAAAAGGTATTCGGGGGTGGTTTGCTATATATTTTTTTCTTTTTGGAAGGGGAGCGGACCCTCCCCCTTACCAAAAAAGCACCACCCAAAAACAAAAGTCGACCGATTGGGACTCACATAAATGGTATTCGAGAGTAAACCACGAATTTTGTGTTAAAAATTGAGTTCAGATAGCTAGGGGGTTGGAGGAATCCTCCCCTTACCACAAAAGCACAACCCAAAAATAAAAGTCGGTCGATTAGGACCAAATGGGACACACACAAAAGGTATTCGAGAGTAAAGAACGAATTCGGTACTAAAAATTGGCTCCAGGTTCCTAGGGGGTTGATGAATTTAATATTAAAAATTGGTTGCAGGTAGCTACGGGGCCACCCTACCCCGGATGGAGTATTTGGAGTATTTGAGAGAAAGATTCTTCGTTTCATAGCCGCAGTGGCTGCCTCACACTTAATCTGTGGGTCGGATATCTAGAATAGTCTCCAGTGCCCTAGTGGGTGTGGTCCTCTTCGCTCCGTCTATGCCAAGACAACATGTTTTCTGAACCTGTTGCATGGTCCTTATGTTTGCACTTTTTCTCCATAGCAGTCCACCAAACTACTGAGGCTTAAGTAAGTATTGGTCTAATCACGCTCCTGTAGAGCCAGTGGACTATCCTCGGATTCAGGATTACTCCGTTATCTGTCTTTTAATTTTTCCCCCTCCTTCTTTTCTTTCCACTTTCAATTTCCTTCTTTAGCTCACCCCAGTAAGAGCGCGTGGGTAATAAAATGTTGTTATGTCAAATTGTATCTCCGCCCATCCGCAATCATTGTTAACCTTATTTTTCACGTAGTCCTGGATTATCTACAGCTTTGCCATATGTTTTAGCATTTGTCTAACCAACAAAAAACCCTGACACACCCCACCTTTGTGCTCAGGCACATCAACCTGGCAACGAAACTTGTACGCATTGCTTGTTCTTGTTCAGAAAAATAAAAAAAAGAAAATTTTCAATTTCGTTTTTTTTTTTGCCTTTTCTTTTGTGTTAAGGAGTTGGGTGTAAGGGTCGTAGAACAAAATCGATTTGTGGTTTAAACTTGATAGATAAAATTCAATTTGCATTAATTTTATAGCGATTACAGTCAACCTAAGGTAGTAGAGATAGCTGGTAGGGATCCCTTACAGGTTGTTTTTTTTTTATTAGCCAACAATTTGGAACAATTTTGTTGGATTTAAATGACAAATAGAGTGAGTTTTTCTCTTTCATTTTAGGGGGGTTTTTTTAAGAAGTGTTTACATTACAAATATTGCCAAATGATTATTTAAAGGGATTCGTTTGCCTTTAATTACCCATCATATTCCCCTTCCCTTTGTTACCCTTGATTAAAAAAATTTTTAATTCAATTTGTTTTAAAGCTTTTTAATTCTGATTTTTGTGTATTTGCAGGAAAACGATTTTGAAATTGCCCAGCGGATTAAGAAATTGGAGGTAAGTGACATAGGATTATTTACAAACTGATGTACTTTTAAGGTGTGTGTGTAGGTTGATCTGGAAGGAAACATAGGCTATATAATTTTTTTGATATTGGGAGGGGGACGGACCCTCCCCCTTACCCCAAAAATAAAAGAGGACCGATCGGGACAACATGAGATTCAAATGAAAGGTATCCGATTTACTTGAAATTTGCACAGATTGTGTGGGTTGATCTGGAAAGAAACATAGGCTATATAATTTTTTGATATTGGGAGGGGGACGGACCCTCCCCCTTACCCCAAAAATAAAAGAGGACCGATCGGGACAACATGAGATTCAAATGAAAGGTATCCGATTACCTTGAAATTTTCACAGATTGTGTAGGTTGATCTGGAAGGAAACATAGGCTATATAATTTTTTGATATCGGGAGGGGGACGGACCCTCCCCCTTACCCCAAAAATAAAAGAGGACTGATCGGGACAACATGAGATTCAAATGAAAGGTATCCGATTTACTTGAAATTTGCACAGATTGTGTAGGTTGATCTGGAAAGAAACATAGGCTATATAATTTTTTGATATCGGAAGGGGGACGGACCCTCCCCCTTACCCCAAAAGTACCAGCCAAAAATAAAAGTGGACCTATCGGGACAATATGAGATTCAAATGAAAGGTATCCGATTACCTTGAAATTTGCACAGATTGTGTACGTTGGTCTGGAGGGAAACACAGGCTATATAATTTTTTGATATTGGCAGGGGGACGGACCCTTCCCCTTACCACAAAAGTACTAGCCAAAAATAAAAGAGGACCGATCGGGACAACATGAGATTCAAATGAAAGGTATCTGATTACCTTGAAATTTTCACAGATTGTGTAGGTAGATCTGGAAAGAAACATAGGCTATATAATTTTTTGATATCGGGAGGGGGGCGGACCCTCCCCCTTACCACAAAAGTAAAAGTGGACCTATCGGGACAATATGAGATTCAAATGAAAGGTATTCAAGAGTAGAATACAAATTTCATAATAAAAGTTGGATCCGAGAACCTGGGGGGCCGCCCCAGCCCCAAAACCCCTTAAAATAGGTTTATTTGACAATCATAACAATATGGGACTCAAATGAAAGGTATTCGGGAGTAGATTACGAATATGGTCAGGAAGTTGGAATAGACTTTATAATCTATTGATAACGGAAGGGGGTGGGCCCACCACCGTTTCCACAAAAACCACACCAAATCAAAAGTGGACATATCGGGACAATATGGGTATCAAATGAAAAGTATGCGGGAGTAGATAACAAATCTGGTATATAAATTCATGTGAAAGTATAGGGGGTCACCCCACCCCCACAAAAACGCCGCAAATGGGCACATTAGCCAATCACGGATATAGGGGACTCGGTTTGTTTGTGCCGTATAGACTGAAAAACGGTAGAATCGATTTTCTCGAAATTTTCGCATATTGTGTAGGATGGTCTGGAAGGAAACTTAGGCTATATAATTTTTCGGTAACGGAAGGGGGACGAAGCCTTCCCCTCATGACAAAAACATGACCCAAAATCAAAAGTCAAGGACAATATGTAGCCAGCAATAGTTAGGGCATAGGTTAGGTTAAAGTGGCAGTCTGCCATCAGATTCACTCAGACGTTTTCGTCCACTGTGATACCACAGGAACAGAAGAAGGATGCCTTCTAGTTCCTACCGTTCAACCATCCTGATCGTTTTCAAAAGCCCAACAACTTGCGAATGTTCACATTCAAATGAAAAGTATGCGGGTAGTAGATAACGAATCTGACATACAAATGCATGTCGAAGTATAGGGGGTAACCCCACCCCCATAAAAACGCCCGAAATGGGCACACTAGCCAATCACGGATATATGGGACTCGGTTTGTTTGTTCCGTATAGATTGAAAAACGGCAGATCCGGTTTTCTCGAAATTTTCGCATATTGTGTAGGATGGTCTGGAAGGAAACTTAGGCTATATAATTTTTCGGTAACGGAAGGGGGGAAGCACCCTTCCCCTTATGCCAAAAACACAACCCAAAATCAAAAGTGGACCGATCGGGACAATATAGGTGTCAAATGAAAGGTATTGGAGAGTAGAATACGAATATGACTCTAAAATTAGAGTCTAAGTACCCATCGGGCCGCCCCAACCCCACAACTGCCCCAAACAGACATATTGGACATTCATTTCAATATGGAACTCAAATGAAAAGTATTCAGGAGTAGATTTCGAATCTGGCATACAAAATCAGATCCAAGTATAGGGGGTCATGCCACCCCTCAAAAACGCCATTAGATCCATTAGGACAATATGATACTTGGCTGAACTGATTTTCTTAAAATTTTCCTAGATTGTGTAAATACTCACACGTCTTGGTGGCGCTCTTCCTTTTTAAGATACGTTAAATGGGTTATTTGACACATTATTTGATATCAATTTTTGGAGTCAAGTGTTTTGGGTTACGCCCTAAATCACCCCCTAAACAGAACTTCATTTCCATTGGGAATAAAGAACGAAGTTGATATCTATTTTCAGTAAAAAGTGCCAGTGGATGCCCTAGCCCCAAAAAACCTTTAAACGATTCATATTTACTGGCCATGGCAATATGGAGCTCAAATTATAGGGATTTGGAAGTGCAGCACGAATTTTATATCCATATTTGAGTCAAAATGTCTGAGGTGCCATCCCTCCCCCAAATGAGAACATTACCCTAAGGAAGAACATTACCACCAGGAACCGAGAAGAGGCAATTTCTCACACATCAATGAGTGTGTTTCGATTCAAGTTTAAACTCAATGATAAGGGACCTTTTTTTTATAGCCGAGTCCGAACGGCGTCCCGCATTGCTTCACCTCCTTGGGGAAAAATTTTAAATGACCATGTATGGCATTGGGTATAAGAGAGGATAAACACCGCTTTTTCGATGTTCTCACAAAGATTCGAATGCGTTCATCGTCATAGGCTACAATGGCACGAATTCAATATCCGCATTCAGGGCGAAATGTCCCCACCCTTAAAAGATATTAGAGAGCGGTTCGGCTAGTATTGAATAACATTTCAAAAGATTTTACTTAACACCGCCGATTTTGAATTACTCCCTGATACAAATAAGTCGTGTTTGTCTGTCTCTCTTAATTCCCGTCTGTAAAAGGATTCCGTTTATCTGTCTGTATTTCTGTCCGTCTGCCTGCCTGGGTGGTTGTCTGTTTGGCTGTCTGACTGTATGTCTGACTGGCTGTTTATTTGTTCGTTTGTCCGGCTTTCCCTCTGTCTGTCCGGCCGTAAATGGAGTCTGTCTGTCTGTCTTTTCGCCCGTCTGTTTTGTATTCTTCTGTGTGCCTGTTTGTCTATTTGTATGTCTGTCTGCCCATCTGTCTGCCCTTCTATCAGGCCGTGTGTCTATCTGTTTGTATGTCTTCCCATCCGTCTGTCTCCCGTCTGTGTATCAGTCTGTCTGTCCGTCTGTAAAGGAAGGGGTTTTATCTGTATGTCTTACCGTCCGCCTGTTTTCTATCCATCTGACTGTCTGCCTGCATGTCTGGCCGTCTGTCTTTCTGACTGTTCGTCTGTCTTTCTGACAGTCCGTGTGTCTTTCTGACTGTCCGTCTGTCTTTCTGACTGTCCGTCTGTCTTTCTAACTGTCCGTCTGTCTCTCCGTATATCTGTCCATCTTCCGTTCCGTTTATCTGTCCGCCTGTCTGTCCGTCTTTCTTTTCATCCCTGAAGGTGTGGAATCTTTGAAAGATGTATTCAGCCTGTACTGAGAAACATGCACGATTTCTGCGTACTAAACCTCACCTGAGTAGCTGTTTGTTTGGCTGTTTGTCTGTCTGACTGTCTGTCTTACTAGCTGTTTATTTGTCCGTTTGTCTGGCTGTCCCTTTGTCTGTCCGGCCGTAAAAGGAGTCTGTCTGTCTGTCTTTACGACTGTCTATCTGTCTGTCTAGCTGTCTGCCTGTCTGTCTATTTGTATGCCCATCTGTCTGTCCAATTATCAGTCCGTGTGTCTGTCTGTTTGTCTGCTTGTTCGTCCGCTATCCGTCCATCTGCCTTCTATCCGTCCGTCTGCCTCCCGTCTGTCTGTAAAGGAATGGGTTTTATCTGTCTGTCTCACCGTCCAGCTGTTTTCTATTCATCTGGCTGTCTGTCTTTCTGACTGTCCGCCTGTCTTTCTGACTGTCCGTTTGTCCGTCTGTCTTTCTAACTGTCCGTCTGTCTCTCCGTATATCTGTCCGTCTTCCGTTCCGTTTATCTGTCCGTCTGTCTGTCCGTCTTTCTTTTCATCCCTGTAGGTGTGGAATCTTTGAAAGATGTTTTCAGCCTGTACTGAAAAACATGCACGATTTCTGCGTACTTAACCGCACCCCCATCTCCTATCCCCATTCGCCGCGCTACTGCCATATGGTATTCTTCGCGGGGGGCTCAGCTCAATTATAGCCTCGCTCCACTTTCTCAGACACCATCTGCACTTTGCTAGCTCTGTGTTGCTTGTAACGCCATTCGGGCGTTCTCTTCCTCATTCAGTCGGGTGTGATCTATCGTTGTATACACGTCTATTGCGTTCCAATTTTACTCCGATTCTAGCATGACGGATACTATTGGGTTGCCCAAAAAGTAATTGCGGATTTTTTAAAAGAAAGTAAATGCATTTTTAATAAAACTGAGAATGAACTTTAATCAAATATACTTTTTTACACTTTTTTTCTAAAGCAAGCTAAAAGTAACAGCTGATAACTGACAGAAGAAAGAATGCAATTATAGAGTCACAAGCTGTGAAAAAATTTGTCAACGCCGACTATATGAAAAATCCGCAATTACTTTTTGGGCAACCAATATATTGTCTGTCATTAGCTGTTTATTTATGACCAACTCCAGCATGTTGCGACCCATGGCGAATCTTGGGCATATAAATACCACATGTTCTGTGTCCTCCTCCATTGTAGGTCAATTTGGGCTCCTTGAAGAGGTGTCATGTTCGATGCGATACAGGTAGCCTCTATAGCAACCATGACTTGTCAAAAATTGGGTCAGTTTGAAGTTTAGCTCCCCATGCTTATGGCCATGTTTGGCCATAATTTATAAGACCAACGGCCATTTGGGGAATTATCCCATGGTCTCTGCCAGTTTTCCATCGTTGCTACTAAGAAAGAATCGCCTTTATTGACTTGTCGATGCATCCCCGCTACCACGCGTGCTGCATCGCTTGAAGTAGTTCTGTACCAGTTTCGTCGAGCTATGGTTGTTATGTGGCATATTGTCCGTGTGTCTGTTCATCTGTCTGTCTGTCTGTTCATCTGTCGGTCTGTCTGTCTGTCCATCTGTCTGTTCATCTGTCTGTCCGTCTGTCTGTTCATCTGTCTGCCTGTCTATCTGTCCGTCTGTCTGTCTGTCCGTCTGTCCATCTGTCTGTTCATCTGTCTGTCTGTCTGTCAGTCCGTCTGTCTATCCGTCTGTGTGTCTGTCTGTCTGTCCGTCTGTCCGCCTATTTGTTCATCTGTCGGTCTGTCTGTCTGTCTGTCCGTCAGTCCGCTGTCTGTCCGTCTGTCTGTTCATCTGTCTGTCCGTCTGTCCGCCTATTTGTTCATCTGTCGGTCTGTCTGTCCGTTAGTCCGCTGTCTGTCTGTCTGTCCATCTGTCTGTCTGTCTGTCTGTCTGTCCGTCTGTCTGTCCGTCTGTCCATCTGTCTGTCTGTCTGTCAGTCCGCCGTCTGTCTGTCTGTCCGTCTGTCTGTCTGTCCATCTGTCTGTCTGTCTGTCCGTCTTTCCATCTGTCTGTCCGTCTGTCTGTCTGTCCGTCTGTCAGTATGTCTGTCCGTCTGTCTGTTCATCTGTCGGTCTGTCTGTCTGTCCGTCTGTCTGTCTGTCCGTCTGTGTGTCCGTCTGTCCCTCTGTCTGTCTGTCTGTCTGTCCCTCTGTCTGTCTGTCTGTCCGTCTGTCTGTCTGTCCGTCTGTCTGTCTGTCCGTCTGTCTGTCTGTCCGTCCGTCTGTCAGTATGTCTGTCCGTCTGTCTGTTCATCTGTCGGTCTGTCTGTCTGTCCGTCTGTCTGTCTGTCCGTCTGTGTGTCCGTCGGTCCATCTGTCTGTTCATCTGTCTGTCTGTCTGTCAGTCCGTCTGTCTGCTTGTCTGTCCACCTTTCTGTCCGTCAGTCCGCCGTCTGTCTGTCCGTCTGTCTTTCTATCTGTCTGTCCATCTATCTGTAAAAGGATTCGGCTTATCTGTCTGTCTTTCTACCCATCTGACTGTCTGTCTGCCTGATTGTCCGACTGTCTGCCCGTGTTTTTATTCATCTATCAGCCCGTCTGTCTGTCTACTGTTTGTCTGTCTGTCTTTCAGTCTAGCTGTATGTAAAAACATTCGGCTTGTCTGTCTGTCTTTCTGTCCGTATGTTTTCCATCCTTTTGATGTCTGCCTGCTTGTCGGTCTCTTCGTCGGGATGTCCATCCGCCTGGCTGTCTGTCAGTCTATGCGTCTGCCTGTCTGTCCTCCTCTTTCTATGAACTTTCCCTAAAGGGGAAACCAGCATGGAAACCATGAAACACTCTTAATGGATATCATCATTGCCATGGCAAATAAAAGATTTGTCTCCTCTCCACCCCATAGCCAAACCCACCCCGCTCCCCCCCGCCACCTAAAAGATTATTAGTGAATTTTTGTTTTTGCTGTGTTAGCAGCACAATTGAAGAACTTTAATTTGACACCGTTTCCTTGACACAATACACAACACACTCCCCAAAGTCCCTTTCACATGCCTTTGTAAGAACTTCAGCTAGAAACCAAACCATTGAAGGAAAGCTCGCATTACCTTGGTCTCATATATTTCTCGGTTTTACGCCAGTGGTAAATAATGTGCCAAATTAGCGTGACTAAGTGGCTTCAGGTGATACAAAGCCCACAAAGGAAAGGAAATACCTTTTGCTAGACATGAAAAGAGAACATATTGCTGGAAAAAGGGGGAAAATTGCTGCTTTTCTAAAGGATTTCGCTGTGCAGTGAAATTCAGGGGTGGGTGCTCAGCTGAAATCATCCAAAAACCAAATTTCTCATGTTCGAAAAGGAGTTTCCCTTGGTTGGTAGCGGCAAAGCAAAACTTTGCATAAACAGTTGAGAGATTTCTCTCCTAACTATGATTGTTGTCCTGTTTAAGTTTAAGCTTCCTTATAAGGGACCTTTCCCATTCCTGGGTGCTGATGAAAGGCTCCTATTAGTGACTTAAAAAAATGTGGCCAATATTATGTTAGTAAAGACCAATGCAGTATGGACCCAATGACTTGTTTCAGAGGCTAAAACTAAATTTTAATACCCTTCATCATAAGACGGAGGTATACTATCTTTGTCATTCCGTTTGTTAGACATCGAAAAGTAGATCTGGTATTCAACCAAATGTATATATTCTTGATCGTCTTGAAATTTCAAGTCGATTTAACATATCGGTATTGCCCAAAAAGTAATTGCGGATTTTTCATGTTGTCGGCGTTGACAAATTTTTTCACAGCTTGTGCCTCTGTAATTGCAGAGCTTGCTTTAGAAAAAAATGTAAAAAAAAGTTTATTTGATTGAAGTTCATTCTAAGTTTTATTAAAAATGCATTTACTTTCTTTTAAAAAATCCGCAATTACTTTTTGGGCAACCCAATATTTTGGTGTAGCTGCCATTCGAATCGGGATATGCGCTGAGGAAACTGTCGAGTTGGGCGAGAGCCAATGGGCTTGACATAAACCCTAGGAAAACAAATCTAATGTTGTTCACGCAAAGTAGGAAATGTGGTGAGTTCAGGGGATCGGTCCTTGATGGAGAGGTGCTGGCGCTCTCCCCAGAGGCTATATCGGGAGTTAGCAGCCCCCCGGACTTCGAAGCCAGCCGGACTATGGTGAGGCTCCAGTGGAGAGTGGCTTTGGTTTGGACCCAAATCGCGAGTAGAGCGTGAGCCCTACCGGTTTCCGTGACCCATAGGTCGGAAAGAGTTTTACATAGTGCTCTAATCAAGGGGGAGAACACGTCCAAACAACGTGGAATCGAATTGGTACTTATGCCTGACGGATGGCACTGAAAGCCCTGGCTTCGGGTCACGTGAGGTCAAGGCTTGATGCAAGATCGTCTTGGACGTTTGGAGGCTGCCGTCAGATTGTGCTGGTGCAGGAGCCCTAGGATTTCTATCCCATCCTGACTATGATGAGGCCCAAGTGAGTAGAGGGGGTAGAGCGCAAGATCTACCGGCTCCGCTCCTAGTGGAATGCTTCATACGGAGTAGCTGCAACGGCAGTCGCAAACAATCAGCGGTATCGAGCGGAGAGTCTCAGTGAGAGGCCGGGCGGCACCGGCTCCTGCACAAATACTGAGTGCCTATGATGTTCGATATGACAAGGCGAGTTTTTGGCGCCTTTAAGTAACCAATGGATACCCTGTTCCCGCCGCAATCGGAACGAGTTTGCTCACCTGCAGGAGCTTGACGAGGATCGCCATCTCCACATGAATTTGTGGCTACAATAACAACAACAACATTGTATTCACCTTGGATTAAGACCCCTGCAGGATTGCGCCAACTAGGCAGGTGCCAAGGTTGGGATCGCCGATGTACTCTGTGAGTGCGACGCAGATGGTATTGGTGTTGGCTATTTGGGATGGTGGTTACCTACTACGGCGAATGCGAGGACTTGGCGTGGACTGGCACTGTGCAGGGGCTGCAGGGTTAGCAAGGCCCTGTGGCCGAAATACTCCGCAACGAAGGTGTCGATTGTCCTTGAGCTGTTTGGTCTCTATCTTGGATTATTGGCGGAAGTCCTGACTTTGATGCTAGGTCGTTGACATTGCGATGGGCTTGGGACGATTGGGATATTTGCAGGGTCTGATGGTTGCTGTGCCAATGCCCCGCGATGAAGGGGAGAAGATGTAGGATTATGGGCGAACTCCTTTTCTCTTCACTGAGCTCCCTACAATCATTCGATCCTTAGCCCTCTAGTCGGTGAGACTTATTTCGATCCCTATGCCAGTTAGTTTCTATTTCTATTTTTCTAATGGGAGAGGCGAACTTTCTTCTCTGCAATTTCACTTCTTTCTGGAACCCAATTCGGTCCTTAAGTCTTTCTGAAATTTGGCAAAGGGTTGTCTTGGCCCTCTAGTCGGTGAGACTTATTTCGATCCCTATGCCAGTTAGTTTCTATTTCAATTTTTCTAATGGGAAAGGCGAACTTTTTTCTCTGCAATTTCACTTCGTTCTGGAACCCAATAGGCAAGGGGACCTCAAGTGAAGCCCATAGCAACTATGGTTGCCAGGTGCGTGTCCTTCAACTTAACCTAACCTATACCTCGTCATACCATAAGTGTTTTGTCTAAAAATTCTAACCCATCTCACAGTCAACAGATGGTATCAGCTTGCATCATATTTCCCCCCAATAGAAGCTGAGCCAGTTAAACGCCCTCTTCATTATTTATGAATGAGGCTGGCTGGCTGTTCAAAACATTGGTGTACTGTCTAAAAAATCGAACACATCTAACGGTCAGCAGATTGTATGAGCACGAGGCATATTTTCCCCCAAATAGAAGCTGGGCCAGTTAAACGCTGGTTTCATTTTTTTATGAATGAGGCTGGCCCACTACTTAAACCTTAGGTGGTCTTAAGTAGAACTTGGTAAGCTCAAGCTTTTTGTTGCCAGCATTTGCGAGGGCTTCCCATAGCAAACAAAAACCCTTGCTAGAGAGTCTTCAACACTAAACCCTATGTATGAAGCTCACATTTATTCGAGATTTAAATTTTACTTCAAAATTGATATTCAGATTCGTATTTTACTGCCAAAAATCTTCTATTTAGTCGCTCTCTTCTTTATTTATGAATGAGGCTGGCTGGCTGGCTGGTCATATCATTGGTGGACTGTCTAAAAATTCGAACGCATCCTGCGGACACGAGGTATATTTCCCCCCTAATAGAAACTGGGTCAGTTAAACGCTCTCACCATTTTTTATGAATGAGGCTGGCCCACTACTTAACCCTTAGGTGGTCTTAAAGACAACATGGCAAGCTCAAGATTTTTGTTGCCAGCATTTGCGAGGGCTTCCCAAAGCACACCAAAACCCTTGTTAGAGAGTCTTCTACACTACTCCCTATGTATAAAACTCACATTTTTTCATGATTTATATTTTACTTCGAAATGGATTTTCAGATTCGTATTCTACTACCAAAAATCTTCTATTTAGTCCCCTATTATCCCCAAATGTGGGGAACAGATTACTCCTAAAGACCTTCCACTTGAATCTAATAAAGATGAAAACTCTTTGGCCGATTTGGGGCCCCCAGATTCTTTGACTCACGTTTGGATGTACTTCTCACATATCAATGAGTGCTGTCCAATGGAAGTTTTAAGCTCAATGATAAGTGGCCTCCGTTTTATAGCCGAGTCCGGACGGTGTTCCGCAGAGCGATGCCTCTTTGGAGAGAAGTTTTTACATGGCATAGTACCCCACAAATGTCGCCAGCATTAGGAAGGGATAACCACCGCTGATTGTTTTATGATGTTCTCGCCAATATTCGAATGCAGTAGTTCAGCGTCATAGGCAGACATGCTAACCTCTGCGCTTAGGTGGCCTCCGTGGTCCTCATATACTTGGCCCAAAATATAGATATCAGAATAGGTCTTGCATTTGAGTTCCACTTTCTGTCGATCGATCAACATGTCAGTTAAGGAAGTTCTGCGGTAGGGTATTTCCCCTTTATTTTCCGTTGAATTTTTATATTAGATTCGGATTCTACTCTCACACACCTTTCGTTTGATACCCATATCGTCCCAGTCGGTCAACATGCCCGTTTGAGGGGGTTTTAGGGTCGGGCGTTCCCCCTAGGTGGTTTGGCCACATATCAGATATGAGATTAACACAGTATTTGCCAATTTCAGACAATTTCGGCATTCAAATATGATTGAAGAGCATGAAGAACAGCTGTCTGAAGAACATACCTGCCTCCAAGTATTCAAATATTTATGAAGCTAAGACAAGGTCCTCCTAGAAAAAATTTCTTACCTTAAATACCGAGATTTTGTCTTTGGAGAACAACATATACATGAATTTATAAAACAAAGTTATGGAAAAAAAAATAAAAACAACCGAAACCAACGGAAATTAAACAGTGGCATGTGATATTCAACCACAGACAGGAATGAGAGAAAATTCATAAATACCGGATGCCTAGTGGTAGGGGGAAGCGAACGCATGTAAACATGAACAACAGCATAAACAATAATTGCCAGGCAATAAGCATATGGCAAATATGTGGGTGTGTAGCCTGTATGTGTGTGTGTGTGTGTGTGAGTGTTTGAGTTTGAAAGAAAAGAAAAATGCATGCATCCATCATCCCTCTCCCTGAAAGCCTTGGGCTTGGTTTGGTTTTCTTCAAACCAACAAACTGGAAAACAAAAAATATCCAGCACCAACATATCCAATGGCTGACTAAGTGACTGCATGAATGACACATAGACAGACAGAGAGACTTCTGTCTCTAGGTTACTGTTACTCAGACCTTGAAAACAAAAAAAAAATAATAGGGTAGCAGATGAAAATGCCAAGATTTTAATTCACCAAAGTCAACAAGACTTAAATTCTTTCTACCATACACACTGGCACACTTAGACACACGCACACACACACACACACGCATACAGGCAAATGAGACAAGCAAAATAAAAATCCATCCTCTGAGTGCCTTCAAGCAAATGAATAGAAACTAAAGTTCAAGTGGTCCAAAAACCCCTCACATTACCTGTTGTCAAGGCGACCGGCCTTTAGTGTTGTGATGCTGCTGCTGCTGCTGCTGTCATACAAAAGCCATCATCGGTCGTCTGGGCAACGTTTTTGTGGTCCAGCTGTACGCAAACAGCAATGCTATGACAACAAATGTTGATGCCACGAATTCTGTGGCCATGTCAGAGCGCCAGTCACATTTGTCCCAATAGAGATTACTTGGTAAGGTGAATAACAAAAAAAAAAGCATTCAAGTAAAAAGGCATTAAAGTCAGCTGAGCCGAACTTTGGATACCCAACACCTCGAATAGGCATCATTTATGAACCTATAGCCGCTATATCCAAATATGGTCCCATTTGCATCAAACTGGGCACGGTGAGCGATACAATTCATTGTTTAAGACAGTGAAACAGTGCAGTAAGTCTAAGTACAGGCCGATCTCCATAAAGTCGGTTAGGATGTGCAAGGAAGGATAGTCAGCGATTTCGAAGGGACAGTCTCAGTGAGTTGATAAAATATTGAGTGCCAATGATACTCGAGATAACAAGGTGAGTTTTTGGCGCCTTCAAAGTGCCAATGGCCAACATCAGCATCTGTTCCCGGGTTAGAGGCTCCTGGAGGTGAGCGTCGGATCTCGAAGCAAGCGACTCGCGCTACATGTGAGATCCCACAAAACCCATGCAGTTGGGGTACTGGGTCAATAACCCGATCCTGAAAAACTATAAGAATCACTCTGAGCAACAAAGGAATAGTAAAACTGGACCCCCCTAACATTGACGATCTACGCAAACGACAAAAGGTTCATGGTTTGCGGAACTGCTCCTGGTATGTCAGCAATCTCTGTAGAGAAGGTGAAGTATACGCACTGGCGGATGTATTGGAGAAGTACAAGGCAGTAATTCCGCCTTACAGGATGTTCGATGGACCGAAGGACGGTAATGGCATCACAACAACACCAAACGGTGATGAACTTTACTATAGCTGCCATAACACGAGGCATGAATTTGGCTGTAGATTTGTGGTTAGTCGGAGACTGAAACACCTTGTCTCAGGCTTTTCTCTGGCTAAGTTCAAGCTTTTCTCTGGCTAAGTTCAAGCTTTTCTCTGGCTAAGTTCAAGCTTTTCTCTGGCTATCCGCAATAGCCACATAAAAGCCAAATTCTTCAACAACAGCCTTAATTGTGTCCATGCCCCGACGGAAGATAAGGACGAGCAGACCAAGGCTTGTTTACGAGTGCCTAGAGAGGGAATATGACTGCTGTCCCGCCCATGATATTAAAATCGTTCTGGGAGATTTTAATGTGAAGATAGGGAAGGAAGACATTTTTGGTTCAACAGCCGGAAAGTTTAGCCTCCCCGAGATAACGTCCAGTAATGGGTTGAGGCTGATAGATTTCGCTGCAGCAAAAAACATGGTAGTTAGCAGCACCAGATTTCAACATGAAAATATTCTCAAAGCCACATGGCTGTCATCCGATCAAAAAACCAGGAACCAATTTGATCACGTTATGAGAGATGGAAGGCATTCATCCAGCGTGTTGGACGTAAGATTGATCCGTGGAGCAAATATAGATTCGGATCATTACCTTGTTGCAGCAAAGGTCGCACCCGTTTGAGCATGGCCAGGAAAGTACGAACTGAACATTGAAAAGCTGCAAACACAACAAATGGCAGCGGCATACTCCAATCGAGTGACCCAACTGCTTGGTGAAAGCACTTTCTGTTCCGATGATATAATGGTACAGTGGCAAACCATTGCCCACTCCATGGAAAATGCCGCGAAATCCGTACTTGGGTACCGGAAGCCTCTCCCAAGAAACCCATGGTACGACCAAGAGTGTCGAGATGCTACTGAAGCCAAGAATACGACATACAGAGCAACCCTGCAGTCAGAAGCAACGCTGACGTCTTTCCATTTCCTTTTTCTCCTCTCTCCTTTTCTCCGGATACCTCTCCATCATCTGGCGTAGAGGTATCGGGAGAAAAGGAGAGAGAAGAAAAGGAAAATGGAAAGGCGTGAGTGTAAGCGAATTGAGATGTATAGGAGTCAGAATGAGGTCGGGAAATTCTACCAAAAAATTTAACAACAAACCGATGGCTTTAGGACAGAAACATTCTTCTGCAGAGACATAGAAGGAAATCTGGTAACTGACACAGACAGCCTGCTGAGGATATGGAAAGAAGATTTTACCTAACTGCTAGTGTCCGACGTAGGCGGCGAAGAGAATATCGCAGAAGCAATCCCTGATGATGGTATAGAATGTTTACCTCCTAATCAGAATAACGTCCAAGTAGCAGTGACCCCCGACTATGGAACAATAAGGCAGCAGGAGCCGACGGGTTACCCCCTGAACTATTTAAGACCGGAGGCGACACGCTGATAAGGCGTATGCATCAGCTTAGGATACCGCAGAACCAATCCCTGATGATGGTATAGAATGTTTACCTCCTAATCAGAATGAGGTCCAAGTAGCAGTGACCCCCGACTAAAGAACAACAAGGCAGCAGGAGACGACGGGTTACCCGTTAAACTATTTAAAACCGGAGGCGACATGCTGATAAGGCGTATGCATTAGCTTATCAAAGCAATCTGGCTAGAAGAGCGCATAGCCGATGATTGGAACCTCAGCATACTTTGTCCCGTACACAAGAAAGGAGACAAGACGGCATGTGCCAACTACAGAGGAATAAGTCTGCTACCCATCGCATACAAGATACTCTCGAGAGTACTGTGTGAAAGATTAAAACCTAAAGTCAATGAGATAATTGGGCCCTATCAATGCGGCTTTAGAACTGGTAAATGGTCCAGAGTGGACCAGATATTCACACTGCGCCAAATCCTGGAAAAGACCCGAGGAGGACATATCAACATATTGTTGACTACTTTCCGCAGCTTTCGATACCTATAGGGTTGCCCAAAAAGTAATTGCGGATTTTTCAATAGTCGGCGTTGATACATTTTTTCACAGCTTGTGACTCTGTAATTGCGTTCTTTCTTCTGTCAGTTATCAGCTGTTACTTTTAGCTTGCTTTAGAAAAAAAGTGTAAAAAAACTATATATGTGAATGAAGTTCATTCTAAGTTTTATTAAAAATGCATTTACTTTCTTTTAAAAAATCCGCAATTACTTTTTGGGCAACCCAATATTTCAAGCCATGTCTGAGTTTGGTATCCCTGCAAAATTGATAAGACTCTGCAGGATGACACTTGCTGATACGCGTTCCTCAATAAGAATAGGAAAGAATTTCTCCGAAGCATTTAATACCAAACGAGGTTTCAGACAAGGAGACAGCCTATCGTGTGATCTCTTTAATATCCTGCTGGAGAAGATTATACGAGAGGCAGATGTGAATAGATATGGCACACTAATCACAAGAGAACACATACTACTCGCCTATGCCGAAGACATAGACATCATAGGTCGGTCACCGGAAGTAGTAACTGCAGCCTTTGAAAGAATCGAAAGAGAGTCAGTGAAAATGGGTCTGTCTCTAAATGGGTCTGTCTGTAAATGGAGATAAGACGAAATGGATGGTTTCAAATCCCAAAACGCCTTGTACAACCGATCAGATAAAAAAAATAGAGAAAGTTGGGAACCACAACTTTGAGATAGTCAGCAACTTTATCTTCCCCGGCACCGCCGTAAACGAAGCGAATGACACCAGTTTTGAGATAAAGTGAAGAATAATACTGGCAAACAGACGCTACTTTGGACTAAGTAAGCAGTTTAGAAACAAGGCCACCTCTCGACAGACGAAGATTACACTATACAAGACTATCAGTGTCTACCGTGTTGTTATATGAGGCATGGGTACTTGTGAAAACAGATGAGAAAGTACTTGGAGTGTTTGAGTGAAAGATTCTTCGTAAAATATATGGACCTGTTTGCGACAGTAGAGAATCTTCCTTATCTATCTCGGCACCACCGTAACCGAAACGAATAACACCAGTTTTGAGATAAACCGAAGAATAATACTGGCAAACAGACGCTACTTTGGACTAAGTAAGCAGTTTAGAAACAAGGCCACCTCTCGACAGACGAAGATTGCACTATACAAGCCACTAATACTACCCGTGTTGTTATATTAGTCATGGGTACTTGTGAAAACAGATGAGAAAGTGCTTGGAGTGTTTGAGAGAAAAATTCTTCGTAAAACATATGGACCAGTTTGCGTTAATGGAGAATCTACCTTATCTACCTCGGCACCACCGTAACCGAAACGAATGACACCAGTTTTGAGATAAAGCGAAGAATAATACTGGCAAACAGATGCTACTTTGGACTAAGTAAGCATTTTAGAAACAAGGCCACCTCTCGACAGACGAAGATTACCTCTACCTACCTCTCTATACAAGCCACTAATACTACCCATGTTGTTATATGAGGCATGGGTACTTGTGAAAATAGATGAGAAAGTGCTTGGAGTGTTTGAGAGAAAGATTCTTCGTAAAATATATGGACGTGTTTGCGACAATAGAGAATCTACCTTATCTACCTCGGCACCACTGACACTACCCATGTTGTTATGTGAGGCATGGGTACTTGTGAAAGCATAGGAGGCAGTGCTTGGAGTGTTTCAGAGAAAGATTCTTTGTAAAATATATGGACCAGTTTGCGATAATGGAGAATCTACCTTATCTACCTCGGCACCACCATAACCGAAAGAATGACACCAGTTTTGAGGTTAAGCGAAGAATAATACCCGCAAACAGATGCTACTTTGGACTAAGTAAGCAGTTTAGAAACAAGGCCACCTCTCGACAGACGAAGATTACACTATACAAGTCACTAATACTACCCGTGTTGTTATATAAGGCATGGGTACTTGTGAAAACAGATGAGGGAGTGCTTGGAGTGTTTGAGAGAAAGATTCTTCGTAAAATATATGCACCTGTTTGCGACAGTAAGGAATCTACCTTATCTACCTCGGCACCACTGACACTACCCGTGTTGTTTAATGAGGCATGGGTACTTGTGAAAACAGATGAGCGAGTGCTTGGAGTGTTTGAGAGAAAGATTCTTAGTAAAATATATGGACCTGTTTGCGTTAATGGAGAACATAGGCGTCGCATGAGCAAGGAGCTGTATGATCTGTGCTTTGTACACAAATTAACATGGACAGACATACAGACAGACAGAGGGACATAACTAAATCGAAACAGGAAGTGATTCTGAGTCGATCGGTATACTTATCAATGGGTCTATCACTCTTCCTCCTGGGTGTTACAAACAAATGCACTAAGTTATAATACCCTATACCACCGTAGTGGTGTAGGGTATAAAAATGAATTAAATAAGAAGCTAAGTAAAATAAAATCAAAAATTCGTTCAGGATATATCAGATTTAAGTCCACGTTGGTATAGTCCTTCAGGCATGTCTGTTGAATGTCATAGAAATCGTCATAGTACAAAATTTCAGCCAAATCGGATAACAATTACAGCCTCTAGTTTAGGTAGGAGTGGCAGTACTTTACAGACTCAGAGAATTTTAAGTCCATTGTGATACCACAGTAGTGACAGACCAACCGGGGAGCCCAAACTCAGCCTCTAAGAGGCTCAAGAAGTCAAATCGGGAGATGGGTTTATATGGCAGCTTTATCATAACATTTACCGATTTGTTCCAAACGACCTTATTTTATAGGACAACATTTCAAGCGCCAAGCTTTATTCCTTGGAAAGTTAGCAAGCCTTCTATAGACGGACGGACATGACTAAATGCAAATGGAAATTTCCCCATGGACATGCCATTAGGGACAGAGGGTAAACTTCTCACATATGAATGCTGTTCGATTCAAGTTTATGCTCAATGGTGAGGGGTCTCTTTTTTATTTCGGGGTCCGAACGGCGTGCCATAGTGCGACACCTCTTTTGGGAAGAAGATTTTACATGGCTGGCATGGTACCTTACAATTGTCGCCAGCATTAGGAGGGAAAAACCACCCCTGAAACATTTTTTTTTCTAGTGTTCCCGCCAGGATTCGAACCCAGGCGTTCAGAATCATAGGCGGACATTCTACTCTTTACGCTACGGTGGCATCTGACACCTGGCTAAATAGACAATCAAGATTATAAATGTTTTGTTGAATCTCAAATCATCATTTCTTTGAGTTACAAACACAGTGACCATGTAAATATACCCCCATCCTATGGTAGAGGGTATAAAAAACAAAAAAAACATTCATGGCATGGCCCATGGTGCTCATCTTACGCAGTTCATAACAGAACATAATGAGCTTGGAGTTTTCGAGAAAGATAGGTTTTTGATGGCATCAAACCAAAAAAGAAAAAATTGTAGCAAACTGATAGAAAATGTGTGATGATATTTTCTACATCGTTATAAACCAAGGATTGGAATGTGTGATACAAACTGGCATGAGGTTTGGGTGAGTGAAAGAGACTGTTTTTGGGAATTAAGGAGAAAGCAATTTGCAAAATTTCAGTTATTCTTACTCCTGACTTTTTCCAGAAAATTATTGAAAATATCATTATCAACAGGTCAAATTCATCAAAAAAGAGCTAAAATAGCTTATTTTTGGTTATATCAGAGCCAAGGTTACACCATGTAACAGTGAAAGTCTGCATTCGAATGCGTTTAGTATAAATTAATAGAGAGCCTGGATCTGAAGGGACTAGAACTAGATAACTAGGTTAGGTTGAAAAGAGGGTGCAGATATCCGCCCCATGACACTATGGACATACACCTAAGCCAGTAATCGCTGCGCTCTAAAAACTATTGGGTTGCCCAAAAAGTAATTGCGGATTTTTTAAAAGAAAGTAAATGCATTTTTAATAAAACTTAGAATGAACTTTAATCAAATATACTTTTTTTTACACTTTTTTTCTAAAGCAAGCTTAAAGTAACAGCTGATAACTGACAGAAGAAAGAATGCAATTAGTCACAGCTGTGAAAAAATTTGTCAACGCCGACTATATGAAAAATCCGCAATTACTTTTTGGGCAACCCAACTAGGTTAGGTTAGGTTTTTGACGTTGTCCATTGAGCAATCCTATCTAGAGGAAACTTTGGTAGTAACTTTAAATGCAAATATATCCACATAGCATATTAGATGGTGACGTTTTATCAGTATGTATTGGGTTGCCCAAAAAGTAATTGCGCATTTTTTAAAAGAAAGTAAATGCATTTTTAATAAAACTTAGAATGAACTTTAATCAAATATACTTTTTTTACACTTTTTTTCTAAAGCAAGCTTAAAGTAACAGCTGATAACTGACAGAAGAAAGAATGCAATTACAGAGTCACAAGCTGTGAAAAAATTTGTCAACGCCGACTATATGAAAAATCCGCAAGTACTTTTTGGGCAACGCAATATAAAGTAACCTCTTAAATGCTAAATTTTAAGTTAGGAATTCCGTGCTACTTACAAAATCCTACATTTTTTCCATGCCACTCCCCTAAGTTGGTTCATGTCTGATATTGTGTCTCCACCTAAGTACCGATATCTGTTGGACGCGAAAGCCGCGCAATGACAAAGCAAATGCATGCCCGCATGCCCTACACATGCTATCACTTGTCGCCCCGATTTTACATAGGCGAGCTCGTAGTCCTTTGTGTCCCATTATGATACCAATAGCTTTACTGACCTCCTTCTTACTTCCTTTCAGTAATTGCTTCGTCTTCTCACCATCTGGATCCCCCCCATAGGATTTTCGCCGTCCTACCGACCGTTTCGCTGTTCCACAATGTTGCATGCGCAGTCGTCGCCCACTCCCTTAACTCGGACTGCGTCGACCCGAAAGGCTTCGGGTTAACCAAGTTTATTGACGGCAGTCCTCTGGCCTTTACCGCCAAATCGTCTGCCCTTTCATTTCCCCTTACTCCATTATGGCCCAGCACCCAAACGATGCGGATCTTGCCATTCGCAGAGAAGGCGTTAAACTCCTTCTTACACTGCCAGACTGTTTCTGACTTTACCGTCCTGGTTGTTATTGCCCTTATGGCAGTTTTACTGTCGGTGAAGATGTTCAGGCACGACGTCCTCGCGTTAGCACTACACCACTTCACTCATTCCTTGATCGCCCGCAACTTCGCCTGCAGGACCGTATTATGGTCAGGCAGTCTAAAACATATCTCAGTCCCTGTGTTCTCAATGCAGACCCCCAGGCCCACTCTGTTCTCTAGCTTTGATCCATCCGTGTAACCAGATCTTTCAGATGTCAATACTAGGTTTCCGTCAATCCAAGACTGTGCCGATGGCAGTAGTGCTTTGCACTTGACTTCAAGGTACATCTCAGCTAACCGATCGGAAACCTCTCCACTTCCTTCCAGGTTTCCTAACATCGCCTCGATTATACCATGATGGTATGAGCTACTCCCATCCTCAATCCATTCTCCCATCGCCTTAAGTGTCATAGCCGCATTGGCTGCCTCATACTTAATCTGTATGTCAATGGGTCGGATATCTAGAATAGTCTCCAGTGCCCTCGTGGGCGTGATCCTCATCGCTCCGCCTATGCCAAGACAACATGTTCTCTGAACCTGTTGTATGGTCCTTATGTTGCACTTTTTCTCCATAGCAGTCCACCAAACTACTGAGGCGTAAGGCCCCATTTCGATCCTACGGCCCGTCTACATAGTGTCCAACACATGTGAGCCTTCTCACTACGCTCCTGAATGTGAAACTTCCAATTCAGTTTCCTGTCCAAGATCACACCTAAGTATTTGACCTTTTCAGATATCGGAGGCCACCATTGCGCAGAGGTTAGTATGTCTGCCTATGATGGTGAACGCCTGGGTTCGAATCCTGTCGAGACCATCAGAAAAGATTTTCAGCGGTGGCTTTCCCCTCCTAATGCTGACACCATTTGTGAGGTACTATGCCATGTTAAACTTCTCACCAAAGAGGTGCAGCATGCCTTTCGGACTCGACTGTAAAAAGGAGGTCCCTAATCATTGAGCTTAAACTTGAATCGGACTGCACTCATTGTTAGGTGAGAAGTTTGCCCCTGGCCTTTAGTGGAATGTTCATGGGCAAAATTTGCAATTTGCAGATATCGAAATCGTCTTATTGAGGAAACGTGGTGCGTTCGTCTTCCTCCTGAACTCGCATATTTCAGTCTTCTCTGGGGAGACCTCTGGGTCTAGCCCAGTCATATGCCATATGCAAAACCCTTTCGGCCCTTCTGCATAGCTGGTACCGATCCTTACCCTTTAGAAGTATTATAACATCGTCTGCGTAGCAGACGGGTTCTAATCCCTTCCCAGTCAGCATCCGTAATAGGTCATTTATGAAGGTCACCCATAGAAGTGGCGATAAAATGCCTCCGGCGTGCCTTGTGCCACCTTCTCTCTAATATTCATGCCATGGGACACACAATTTATTCACCTGTTCCTTAGCATATGGTCAAATCACGCTCCTGTAGAGCCAGTGGACTATCCTAGGACTCAGGCCCCATTTCGAGCCTACGGCCCGTCTACAAAGTGCTCAACATCTGTGAGCCTTCTCAGTACGCTCCTGAATGTGACACTTCCAATTCAGTTTCCTGTCCGAGATCACACCTAAGTATTTGAACTTGTCAGTTATCGAAATTGTGTTATGGAGGAAAAGTGGTGAGTTAAATTGGCCTACATGAAGGTAGGCCAATTTAACTCACCACTTTTCCTTCGTATCTGGGTTAACTTTAAGACCTCTGGGTCTAGCCCAGTCATATGCCATATGCAAAACACTTTCGGCCCTTCTGCATAGCTCATTCGGATCCTTATTCCTGTTCCCTAGCATATGGTTTATCCAGTCTCCTCAGTCAGCATCCGTAATAGGTCATTTATTATGGTCACCCATAGCAATGGCGATAAAATGCCCCCATGTGTCGTGTCCTGTGCCACTTTCTCCCTTATATTTATGCCCTTGGACACACAATTTATACCTGTTCCTTGGCATATGGTTTATCCAGTCTCCTCAGTCAGCATCCGTAATAGGTCATTTATGAAGGTCACCCATAGGAGTGGCGATAAAATGCACCCGTGGCCTGCCCTGTGCCACTTTCTCCCTTATATTTATGCCATGGGAACACAATTTATTCACCTGTTCCTTAGGATATGGTTTATCCAGTCTCCTCAGTCAGCATCCGTAATAGGTCATTTATGATGGTCACCCATAGCAGTGGCTATAAAATGCCCCCCTGTGGCGTGTCCTGTGCCACTTTCTCCCTTATATTTATGCCATGGGAACACAATTTATTCACCTGTTCCTTAGGATATGGTTTATCCAGTCTCCTCAGTCAGCATCCGTAATAGGTCATTTATGATGGTCACTCATAGCAGTGGCGATAAAATGCCCCCGAACGATTCTTCTATTTTATGCACAACCTCGTGCAGGGCAGTCTCCACCGACCTTTCCTTGACATAGGCAGGCTGTTTGTATTTGAACAGTTCCCTGGATGTCCTACTCTTTATCATGGTGTCCACAATACGTTGCATGGTTTTGAATAGAAAGGACGTAAGGCTTATAGGTCTGTAGGCCTTTGGTGTCGCATAACTTGCCTTGCCGGACTGGGGGTATAAACACCACCCTTGCCTCCTGCCAGACTTTCGGAGTATATTCAAGTCCTAGGCACGCTGTGAAAATACTGGACAGATGAGGCGCCAGATAGTTTGCCTCTGTAGGCCTTTGGTGTCGCATAACTTGCCTTGCCGGGCTTAGGTATGAACATCACCCATGCCTCCTGTCAGGCTTTCGGAGTATATGCAAGTCCTAGGCACGCTGTAATAATTTTGGTCACACGAGGCGCCAGATAGTCTGCCTCTTTCTGTAGTAACGCCGGAAATATTCCATCAGGTTCGGGTGACTTAAATGGTTTGATGCTCCTCAAGGCTTCATTGACCATAAATTTCGTAATTATAAACCTTCCATCAAACTCAGTATTCCAAGATTCCGGTGTTTCAGTGAGTCCCGTCACAACCTGTGGAAAATGGGTTTTCATCAAAAGTCTCAACATGTTGTCAACTAAAGTTTCAGTTTGGACATGGGTTTTTAAGAGAAACTTTTTATACCCTCCACCATAGGATGGGGGTTATACTAATTTCGTCATTCTGTTTGTAACTACTCGAATTATTCGTCTGAGACCCCATAAAGTATATATATTCTTGATCGTCGCGACATTTTATGTCGATCTAGCCATGTCCGTCCGTCCGTCTCTCTGTCGAAAGCACGCTAACTTCCGAAGGAGTAAAGCTAGCCGCTTGAAATTTTGCACAAATACTTCTTATTAGTGTCGGTCGGTTGGTATTGTAAATGGGTCATATCAGTCCATGTTTTGATATAGCTGCCATATAAACCGATCTTGCGTCTTGACTTCTTGAGCCTCCAGAGTGCGCAATTCTTATCCGATTGGAATGAAATTTTGCACGACGTGTTTTGTTGTGATATTCAACAACTGTGTCAAGTATGGTTCAAATCGGTCCATAACCTGATATAGCTGTCATATAAACCGATCTTGCGTCTTGAGTTCTTGAGCCTCTAGAGTGCGCAATTCTTATCCGATTGGAATGAAATTTCGCACGACGTGTTTTGTCATGATATCCAACAACTGTGCCAAGTATAGTTCAAATCGGTCCATAACCTGATATAGCTGTCATATAAACCGATCTTGGGTCTTGACTTCTTGAGCCTCTAGAGGGCGCAATTCTTATCCGATTTGAATGAATTTTGGCACGACGTGTTTTGTTATGATATCCAACAACTGTGCCAAGTATGGTTCAAATCGGTTCATAACGTGATATAGCTGTCATATAAACCGATCTTGGGTCTTGACTTCTTGAGCCTCTAGAGTGCGCAATTCTTATCCGATTTGAATGAATTTTGGCACGACGTGTTTTGTTGTGATATCCAACAACTGTGCCAAGTATGGTTCTAATCGGTTCACAACCTGATATAGCTGTCATATAAACCGATCTGGGATCTTGACTTCTTGAGCCTGTAGAGGTCGCAATTGTTATCCGATTTGCCTGAAATTATGTACAACGGATTCTCT
This sequence comes from Stomoxys calcitrans, assembly GCF_963082655.1. Classification (NCBI taxonomy): domain Eukaryota; kingdom Metazoa; phylum Arthropoda; class Insecta; order Diptera; family Muscidae; genus Stomoxys; species Stomoxys calcitrans. The sequence goes on along the minus strand of NC_081555.1, from coordinate 12,454,121 downwards.
CATGACCATCAACATACGTATATATTATGGTCTGAATCGGTCTATAGCCCGATACAGCTCCCATATAAATCGATCTCTCTATTTTACTTCTTGAGCCCCCAAAGGGCGCAATTCTTATTCGTATTGGCTGACATTTTACACAGGTCTCCAACATATAATTTAATTGTGGTCCAAACCGGACGATATCTTGATATCGCTCTAATAGCAGAGCAAATCTTTTCTTCTTATATCCTGTTTTGCCTAAGAAGAGATGCCGGGAAAAGAACTCGACAAATGCGATCCATGGTGTAGGGTGTATAAGATTCGGCCCGGCCGAACTTAGCACGCTTTTACTTGTTTATCTTGGCGGCGTCATTAACGCTATCGACCTGTTCGCAGAAAAGCTTCCAAAAGGCACGTTTTGCCGCTCTAGTGATCTTATTGTATTCCTTGAGCCGTGTCTAAAACACATCCCAATAAACTTCCGCTTTTTTACGACGTGCTCCGTATTGCGAATCTCCCCGGTCGTCCAGGGTTTTTCTTGGGCTGAACAGTGATGATAAACTAAATTTCCACCTAAAAATAGGCTCCACCTAATGTGCAATACCAGCTCATTGCTTTGACTACCCCAGCTTCTCCCACACACTCTCCCTCTTTTGGCTGCTGCCTTTCCAATTAACTGATGCTAGCTATTCACTGAGAATGACAATAGTCTCTTTTATTGTATTTGTGCGTAGCGTAACATCAACAGTCATTGTTTGTTTGTTGGTATTGGTGAATCACAGAGAATTAGACGCTAATTTCATTGTCATTAATTAAATTATGACGTTCGCATAGAGTAGCTGCTGTTTTTGTCAATGACGAGGCAACAAATTTTGTTGCAAATTCCATTTTTTCGGTTTTGGTTTGTGCATGACCAATTATTTCGATGTTAATGTTTGGGCTGCAGTCAAGGATACATTTTCGTATCGATGAAATACCTGCTTATATGTAGTTATGACTTAGTCTTGCAACAGATACAAGGATGGCTTTATATAGGTAAGAAGGTTACCACAAACAATAATGGGGAGAATGTTCAAGTAAATGGTTTAGACTACCCCCAAGATTTATGGCCGCATTTTGTTGCTTAGATCTTAGATTGTAGCATAATTTGAACGAGTCCTTTGAAATTCATGCTTATTCGATTTTCTTTTAAGGACACCAATGTATATTGTTTAAATACTCTCTTTGTGTTGATATTCCTTTTCCCATTCATATTTCCTTTGTTACTTGCACCCTTAGTATCCAACCGAGCTCGTAAATCATAAAGGAGTTCTGTGCTAAAATCTTTGCGTTTCATTCTTTGTTCCTGTAACAAATAGGAAGTAATGTTCCCTTTCCAACTGATATACAAACCTCTGTATAAATTTTGTCATTGAAACATTTGCTGTAACTTTTGTTCAAGCTTTCCGTTTGAACTTGCAAAAAGAATGGGAACCATTAATGTGAAAGATCTATAGCAATGTATGCCTAGGTAAAATAAAATAAAATAAAATAAAATAAATTAAAATAAAATGAAATAAAATAAAATAAAATAAAATAAAATAAAATGAAGTAAAATAAAATAAAATAAAATAAAATAAAATAAAATAAAATAAAATAAAATAAAATAAAATAAAATAAAATAAAATAAAATAAAATAAAATAAAATAAAATAAAATAAAATAAAATAAAATAAAATGAAATAAAATAAAATAAAATAAAATAAAAAATAAAATAAAATAATAATAATAATATAAAATAAAATAAAATAGAAAACTAAAATAAAATATAAATAAAATAAAATAAAATAAAATAAAATTAAATAAAATAAAATAAAATAAATTAAAATAAAATAAATTAAAATAAAATAAAATAAAATAAAATAAATTAAAATAAAATAAAATAAAATAAAATAAAATAAAATAAAATAAAATAAAATAAAATAAAATAAAATAAAATAAAATAAAATAAAATAAAATAAAATAAAATAAAATAAAATAAAATAAAATAAAATAAAATAAAATAAAATAAAATAAAATAAAATAAAATAGAATAAAATAAAATAAAATAAAATATAATAAAATAAAATAAAGTAAGATAAAATAAAATAAAAATAAATAAAATAAAATAAAATAAAATAAAATAAAATAAAATAAAATAAAATAAAATAAAATAAAATAAAATAAAATAAAATAAAATAAAATAAAATAAAATAAAATAAAATAAAATAAAATATAATACAATAAAATAAAATAAAATAATATAAAAGAAAATAAAATAAAATAAAATATAAAATAAAATAATATAAAATAATATAAAATAAAATAAAATAAAATAAAATAAAATAAAATAAAATAAAATAAAATTAAATAAAATTAAATAAAATAAAATAAAATAAAATAAAATAAAATAAAATAAAATAAAATAAAATAAAATAAAATAAAATAAAATAAAATAAAATAAAATAAAATAAAATAAAACAAAATAAAATAAAATAATAAAATAACATAACGTAACATAAAATCAAATAAAATAAAATAGAAAACTAAAATAAAATATAAATAAAATAAAATAAAACTAAACTAAAAAAAATAAAAAAAAAATATTTTGATATCGCAAGGGGGGTCGGGCCTTCCCCCTTAACCCGACCCTAAAATAAAAGTAGGCCGATCAGAACAATATGGGACTCAAATGAAAGGTATTCAGGAGTAGAATACGAATTTCGTATTAAGCATGTGGTCCAAGTAACTGGGGGCCGCCCCAACCCCCAAAAAACCCCCTTAAATATTTATATTGGACAATATGGGACTCCAATGAAAGGTATTCGGGAGTAGATTACGAACATGTTCAGCATGGAAGAATACGCTTTATAATTTGCTGATATTGCAAGGTGGCGGACCTTTTACCATTACTCCAAAAACAACACCTGAAATCAAAAATTAACCAATAAAGACAATATGGGTATCAAATAAAAGGTATAGGAGAGTAAAATACGAATATGGTATGCAAATTGAGTTTAAGTACCCAAGGGATCATCCAACCCCTAAAACTCTCGAAACAAACATATTGGACATACATATCAATAAAGGACTGAAATGAAAGGTATTCTAGAGAGTAGACTAAGAATATAACATAAAGAATGCGGTCCAAGTAATTGACTTTTACTTGTGGGACCAATCCCATCCCAAGCCGGAGGCCACCACATCCCAAGAAGGACTTTTACTGACCATATATTAAAATCTATTTGTGTTTGTTTGTCGGATTGTTTATTTGTTCCTTATATTGTAGACTCAAAGACGGCTAAACCGGTTACCTTGAAATTTTCCCAGATTGTGTTGGTTGGTCTGGAAGTAAACATAGGCTATATAATGTTTTTGATATCGGCAGGGGGCGAACCCTACCCCTTATGTCAAAAACACCACCCACAATCAAAAGTGGACCGGTCGTGACAATATGGCTATCAAATGAAAGGTATTGGAGATTCGAATACGAAAACGGTATTAAAATTTAAGTCTAAGTACCCATCGGGCCGCCCAACCCCAAAATTCCTCCAAACAGATATATTAGACATTCATGTCAATATGGAGCTCAAATGAAAGGTATTCGGGAGTAGATTACGAATCTGGCTCTCAAAAACGTCTCAAATGGGCTTGGTATGTTCGTTTGTTCCATAGAATCAATAACGGCTGAACCGATTGTGTTCACAGATTGTGCAGGATTGTCTGGAAGGAAACATAGGCTATATAATTTTTGGTTATCGGATAGGGGCGGTCCCGCCCCCTTACCTCAAAAACACCATCCAAAACCAAAAGTGGACCCATAGCCACAATATGGACTTCAAATGAAAGGTATTGGAGACTAGAAAACGAAATCTTATTGAAACTAGAGTCCAAGTACTCAGGGCGCGCGCCCCAATTCCAAAACTCCTCGAAACAGATATATTCGAAGTTATTATTCGGTATTCGGCAGTAGACAATAAATATGGCATAAAAAATTAGATCCAAGTAATGAGAGGTCGCCCCACCCCAAATACCCGAAAATTGGCATATTAGCCGATTAATGCCTATAGGGGTCTCAATTGAAAGGTATTTGGGAGTTGGTTACGAAAATTACATTAGTATTTGCGTTCAAGTTTAGGTGGCGCTTTTTCTTCTAAAAATATGTCAAATAGGTTAATTGACCCATTATAACAAATAAAAAGGTTTTTGAGAGTAGAACATGAATTTGTTATCCAATTTTGAGGCCAAGTGTTTGGCTAAACGAAACTTCATTTCGGATTATAAGAATATGAAGCTCAAATCATAGGTATTTGGGAGTAAAGAACGAATTTGATATCTATTTTCAAGGTCAAGTGTCGACG